>NC_060177.1:16187163-16259663 GCF_021184085.1 Oncorhynchus gorbuscha | reverse complement strand
TTGGGGTTTACAGTGGTAGTATCTTAGCATTTCACGCATGCACACAAACACAAACACACGCTTACACAATCCACACACACTACGCTCCCGTTTCTCCCCACTATGGTAGGATGAGAAAGGCATCAGACGGACATACAGAGAGAGTGATTACCTCAGCATGGTCGTCCAGACTGGCCCAGAGCAGTCAGGCAGTCAGGCAGGCAGGCAGGCAGTCAGTCAGCAAGTCTGCCATGTTGTTCGTGCGTGGCGTAATCTGATAATATCAATCATAATTGTGTTAGATGTAATCCATCTGACTTTCAGTGTGCTGGGGTCAGGGAAGGAAGCAAGGCCCCACTTGCCATCAATTACCAGTCATAAGAGAGTAGTGGATGGAGCGCTCCCCTCTCTTCTAGAAATAATAGCAAGAGGTCCCGGCGCTAGCAATCGATGCGGTACAGTTCCACTGTCATGGCTTTAATGGCAGCTGGCTTTCTTGGCGGAGGGGATCAATACCGTGTCTCCTCGGGGTTTAGTCTGGTGCCCCGCGTGGTCGTTCCTGGTGACAAGGGGTGTAAATGACACCTCTGTTGTAATTGGGAGATCGCAGACCTTTTGGGTTATTTACTCAGACTACAGTACCACCCCTGGGCACTGTCTCCTCAGGCCTCTCAGAGGGCCAAGAGAACACTTGTCAGGGTTAGGGGGACATAACCGCCACATCAGCTCAGCTGCTACTGGTTGGGAGGCAAACATACAGTACAAAGGTATGTTTTCCCCAAAACTCCTCTGTCGGCATCCTCCCCTCCACCCCCTACATTGGGTTAACTCACATCAGGGAGGTAGAGAGTAGGTGCTGCTGGGTAAAACTAGTGAAGAGGATTTGAACCACAGCAGCTTACACCTTTTGCATTAACCTCAATATAACAATTCTGTCCTCAAAGAATATTGCAGATTATTTCAATTCATACTGTCTGTAGATTCCATTATAATCACTGAAATGTGATGATGAAACATTCTAAATGAAATGACTATAATCAAACAACTCTGTAAGCGTGCTGACATGAGGACTGTAAATGTATATTTATAGTAAGAGGACCTTTGTAGATGCTCATCCAACTGAATCACAAACATGACACTATTTCCATATTATTATATTGTTATTCTTCAAATATAAAAAAAGGGTTACACATAGCAGGGTTGGCTTGCAGTGCAGCTAAACAATGGAATAATGCCCTTTCATTACGAGCCAGGGATGGCTGAAGTGACGTCTAATTGAAAAACATGAAGCCCCGGAACGTGGACGTGTCAGAATTTCAATGGAGGCAGAAATGAGAGATGGAACAACACAGCCCCTTCCTGACATAGGCTGCTTCGTACTGACAACACACAACAGCCAGGCCAATAAACATATGCAGATACAGATACACAGATAGATACTGTTGGTAGAAGGTAGACACGTACTACACAGACAAACATACAGGCAGACAGGTAGGTAATCAATTGCACATACAGATGTAGGAACTTAATTTGAGCCAGTTTCCTACAGCTGGAAATTAATCCTACAGCATTAATAAATGTGAATTAACTTGTGGATTACCATAAATTGCCATTTTCTGTAGCTCAGTTGGTAGAGCATGGCGCTTGTAACGCCAGGGTAGTGGGTTCGATCCCCGGGACCACCCATACGTAGAATGTATGCACACATGACTGTAAGTCGCTTTGGATAAAAGCGTCTGCTAAATGGCATATATTATTTATTATTATTATTATATTATTATTATTATATTATATTATTATTATTATATTTGATACATTTTTTGTTTGGGAAAATCTAGTCTGAAATGACACACTTTAGAAGCTTTAGAAACTCCAATACACTCCATTTAAAATGTCCTGCAACAGGGTGATCAAATTAAGATCCCACATCTGTAGAAAAACATGCAGTACATACAGACAGCAGGAGGACAGACATAAACAAATAGTAGTTAGAAGAAAATGTATTATTATTGTGCAAAATCCGATGCTGAACATTTTTTTCAAAAAGGCTCAAAACAAAACCAACCTGAGAAAACTATGAATAGAAAGAACAGAGAAAAATATATTGAATCAAAATTACATTCAATATGTCTAGCAAGTCTTTCCATCTGTCCAGCATGTCCACCATGATCCCTAGTCATCAATACTGTTGAGATAAGGAGGATAAGAAGCTCTTCAGGACATGTTGAGTCGTTTCTCTAAAGCAGGAAAGACCATACATCTGACATGGATCTAGTCTCATTTGAAGTGTTCCTGCAGAGGAAGCCGTCTCGCCACAGGCACTGGGAGTGTATGAAAGATAAACCACGTATGTAATTAATAGAGATATGGGTCAGTGGACAACAGAGACCAAAAGGGTCTAGCTGTTTTTGTTGTCCCTCCACCCTCCTCTACTCTGTTATTTTAGGAGAGAGAAAGATTATATATATATATATATATATATATATAGAGAGAGAGAGAGAGAGATATATATATATATATATATAGAGAGAGAGAGAGAGAGAGAGAGAGAGAGAGAGAGAGAGAGAGAGAGAGAGAGAGAGAGAGAGAGGGACCGGAACAAAGTTACCTCCTTGACCACACATGGAAGAGGCGACTGAAGCTCTCTCATTTCAGTTAAGTGTCTAACCCTAACTAAAGAAACACCCTGCATGAATTAATCAACCACAAGCCTGGCGCTTGAGGAGCACCACAGTCACAGAGACATGGCTGACTTTGATGTAAACACATGTTCCCTCTCCTTCAGGCACACTGTGCTTTGCAGGACAGTGTTTCTCTGGTCTGCTCAGACAAAACAGCATTAGTGGTGGGTTTCTTAAAACATTACACAGTTCTGCTGCTGCCACTGGTCCTTGTGAATTCCCAGAATATCTGTCTAATTGGTTGGAAATCTACTAAGTACATTTGAAATGGAACTTTGTTTCTAATGTTACCTTTAGGAGGTCGAGCCTAGCTGTCACCTTACACTGCTTCTTCACACAGTAAGCCATTGAATGGAGCAGCAGTCAGTGTTGAACTTCACGTGTACGTAGATCATAATGGAGAACTTGAGACGTGCCAATTATTGTAATGTTTATGACCTGACCCAAGTGAATCAGAGTTCTTTGTTCATTGTCCTGAGACCTCTGGTCCTGAGCTCCTAATTTAGGTTACGGTGAGGAGGGTTCCTGGAAGGGAGGAAGGGAGTGAGGGAAGGAGAGTGAGATTGAAATGGAGGAGAGAGAGGGGGTAGGAGAGAGTGAGAGGAACAGAGCAAGAGATGAGGAGAGGGAGGGAGGGCGGTAGGGGGAGAGAGGGAGGGAGGGAGAGAAAGAGGGAGAGAGAGAGAGAGGGAGAGAGAGAGAGCTCTGGGTGTTTCTGCTCGGCTGCAGCTGACTGTGGGCCACAGAGGGCCTTTCCCTGGAACTAATGGAGCTTCCTCTGGCTCGCTTTTCCCCTCAGATGGGCACAGCTGGGGGAGTTCCGCCACCCAGCACTGGGTTACACTCCCCCCTGCCTCCCCCTTCTACCCTGCCTCCCCCAGCCTCCACACCAGTGGGACTGAGGACCTGCTCTGTGTCTGCCTGCTTGTCGTGCTGCCCCCCCCCCCCCACACACACACACTCCTCACATCTTCGCTAACACCCTAGGCCAGGGGGAGGGGTCTGCCGGGCCCCCTGCCCCACAGCTCCAGGCCAGATGAGTATTGACCACCACTGTGAGCACAGTCAGCCTCATATCTGCTCCTCAGAGTTGGGGGAGAAGGGGGTCCGTGGAGGAGGAGGGAGGGGTCCTACTGGAGCTGCTGACGTTTATGTAGCGCTACAGCAAGTCCCCCATAGTCTCTCCTTCGGCTGAGAGGCAGGCATGCTTAAATAACGGGGCTGTCTAACGAGCCCAATGAACCTGGCTGTGTTGTGTGTGCTGGACCAGGGGGGTGGCCGCCCTCCACCCCGCCTCCCGCCCCACGGCTCTTTGATATGCCTCTATGCAGCCCTGTAGGCCTGTACCACCCCTATAACCAGCCCTCCACCTCACTGCCATTTTACATGGCCTGGGAGACAGGGCCAGAAAAAAAAGACCTGCGTTGTGTCATAAAACGCCATAAAGGTCCTCCGAAAAGGCACACAGGAGTGTTTGATGTTTCCACCCCAAATTCTTCAACAACCCAAAGAAGACGTCGTCCACTCCGTGGAGTATTGTGTGACACTTTATATTGCCTATCATGGTTGACACTAGGACTTTGTGTGTCAGACCCCACTCTCCTGTGCATTCACAACATTCTAGATTCACTCACTACACTTGTCTTTAGTGAACACATACAACAGTAGCTATAACTTAATGTATGACTGTACAAGTTACATTTCAAAAAACTCCATGCAAAACCTGTGCATCTATTTTCCGAGGTTCTGATCATTTAAACAAAATTAAGAACAGTCTTGATAATTATACACCAATATTTATATGAACATAAAAACTGTCATCAAACCTGTCATATAGCCTTGCATGGTTCTTTCCACAGCCCTCATTTTCCCAGCACAACCATAGAATTTCCAGGTTATGCATTTCCCCATCAGACACACTTCCACTAACACAATACCATTGAGCAGTGGTTGGTCGCTCCCTCCCCTCCCACTGTTTGTGTGTGTGTGTGATGGATGGTGTGTGTGTGTGAGCAGGTTATAAAAAAGTGTACTTCCACACTGTGGAACTTGTAAAACATAGAGAGGACTACACCCTCTGCAGCCACACAGCAGGTTCCAATTACAACTCTTATCTACTAATTATGTTCTGAACACATCTGCATTCCAGAATCAGAAAAACCCACTGTATGTCCTCTCCGCGTAACAAGCCTCTGGAATTAATGAGATTGCTCTGTAATTGAACCTCTTCATGGGTCCCTTGGCAGTGAAAATACGCCACGTTAGATTTGAATGAACAGAGCATTAATCATAGCTGATCAAACGATAAACAGTGTTGATGATCTTGTGGCCAAGCGTTTGCACCTTTATGTAAATGTGCTGTTCACCTCTGAGGCACTGGGGAGTCAGTCGGGAGGCAGAAAGGATTTGGAATGAGTGGCTGGGCTGGTTGACTGGGACATGCTGAGACTACTGTACACCACTGTGGGGCGATGTGCTCCAGATCACAAACACTGATACACACAAGTTTTCACGGAAAAATGCTTACACACATGCATGCATGTGATAACACACACATACAGTACATATGCACACACAAAGGTACATACACACCCATGCATGTACTGTATACATGCACACACATTCACACATACACACACACACACACACACACACACACACACACACACACACACACACACACACACACACACACACACACACACACACACACACACACACACACACACACACACACACACACACACACACACACAGATGAAGTGACCCAGCAGGTCTTTACAGTAAAACACATCAACGTTAAAAGAGAACGTACCACTGAGTGCTTTGAAGTGATTTAAAGTCATGTAGGCAGACCCTGAAATAGAATGTGCCCAACTAAGAAAAATCTAATAACCAGA
The DNA here is from genome assembly GCF_021184085.1 of Oncorhynchus gorbuscha. Lineage (NCBI taxonomy): Eukaryota > Metazoa > Chordata > Actinopteri > Salmoniformes > Salmonidae > Oncorhynchus > Oncorhynchus gorbuscha. The sequence continues at coordinate 16,254,103 of NC_060177.1, read as the reverse complement.
AAACAAACCCATAAGCACTGGAATGTACATTTATAACATGTTTATAGAAATAATTTATCTCAAGAGTACTAAATGGCAATAAGTTACATTTAATATTAATATATTTTCAGCAGGTAGCCTGGTGGTTGAGCGTTGGACTAGTAACTGAAATGTTGCAAGATCAAATCCCCGAGCTGATAAGGTTCAAATCTGTTGTTCTGCCCCTGAACAAGGCAGTTAACACTCTGTTCCCTGGTAGGCTGTCATTGAAAATAAGTATTTGTTCTTAACTGACTTGCCTAGATAAATAACGGTAAAAAAAATATGAAATGTGAATTTCTGTGGCATGTCTGTATCCTTGAACATGGGTTCTATACTGAGTTTGTATTCTTTAAGTTTCATCATTACCATTCAACAGCATTCAACATTACCCAAATAATTGGATTCATTCAAGACCTTTGAAACATTCTGTACTAACCTGTGCTAGTTTCTAGCTCTGAATTCAGAGTATGTTTTGACATCTACTGTAAACCATTACATACTGTACTGTAGGTAATATGCCTGCCTGTATATGCCTGCCTCTTTAGAACTGATGCCATGATAGTTGTGAAATTTATTTTGAGAAAACCTTTATCAATGATAGGTATTCTCTTATTATTTCTTATCACAATAGGAATTATTTTATATGTTTTAATTCCTAAATTGATTAGCTTTGAAGTTCATCCAAAAAGTCATTATTGTGCTGGTTTCATGTATGGATATTGAATAATGAAAACAGAAGACTTTTATGATGGATTCCCAACATTTATATGTATAAAAAAATACTTACATTTCAAATGAAAGAATCCACCAAAAGACTATACAATATACAGTGGGGCAAAAAAGTATTTAGTCATCCACCAATTGTGCAAGTTCTCCCACTTAAAAAGATGAGAGAGGCCTGTAATTTTCATCATAGGTACACTTGAACTATGACAGACAAAATGAGGAAAAAAAATCCAGAAAATCACATTGTAGGATTTTTATGAATTTATTTGCAAATGATGGTGGAAAATAAGTATTTGGTCACCTACAGACAAGCAAGATTTCTGTCTCTCTGTAACTTCTTCTTTAAGAGGCTCCTCTGTCCTCCACTCGTTATCTGTATTAATGGCACCTGTTTGAACTTGTTGTCAGTATAAAAGACACCTGTCCACAACCTCACAGTCACACTCCAAACTCCGCTATGGCCAAGACCAAAGAGCTGTCAAAGGACACCAGAAACAAAGTTGTAGACCTGCACCAGGCTGGGAAGACTGAATCTGCAATAGGTTAGCAGCTTGGTTTGAAGAAATCAACTGTGGGAGCAATTATTAGGAAATGGAAGACATACAAGACCACTGATAATCTCCCTCGATCTGGGGCTCCACGCAAGATCTCCACCCGTGGGGTCAAAATGATCACAAGAACGGTGAGCAAAAATCCCAGAACCACATGGGGGGACCTAGTGAATGACCTGCAGAGAACTGGGACCAAAGTAACAAAGCCTACCATCAGTAACACACTACGCCGCCAGGGACTCAAATCCTGCAGTGCCAGACGTGTCCCCCTGCTTAAGCCAGTACATGTCCAGGCCCGTCTGAAGTTTGCTAGAGAGCATTTGGATGATCCAGAAGAAGATTGGGAGAATGTCATATGGTCAGATGAAACCAAAATAGAACCTTTTTGGTAAAAACTCAACTCGTTGTGAACTACTGTGAAGCATGGGGGTGGAAACATCATGCTTTTGGGCTGTTTTTCTGCAAAGGGATCAGGACGACAGATCTGTGTAAAGTAAAGAATGAATGGGGCCATGTACCGTGAGATTTTGAGTGAAAACCTCCTTCCATCAGCAAGGGCATTGAAGATGAAACGTGGCTGGGTCTTTCAGCATGACAATGATCCCAAACACACCGCCCAGGCAACGAAGGAGTGGCTTCGTAAGAAACATTTCAAGGTCCTGGAGTGGCCTAGCCAGTCTCCAGATGTTAACCCCATAGAAAATCTTTGGAGGGAGTTGAAAGTCCATGTTGCCCAGTAACAGCCCCAAAACATCACTGCTCTAGAGGAGATCTGTATGGAGGAATGGGCCAAAATACCAGCAACAGTATGTGAAAACCTTGTGAAGACTTACAGAAAGCACTTGACCTCTGCCATTGCCAACAAAGGGTATATAACAAAGTATTGAGATAAACTTTTGTTATTGACCAAATACTTATTTTCCACCATAATTTGCAAATAAATTCATTAAAAATCCTACAATGTGATTTTCTTGATTTTTTTATCATTTTGTCTGTCATAGTTGAAGTGTACCTATGATATAAATTACAGGCCTCTCTCATCTTTTTAAGTGGGAGAACTTGCACAATTGGTGGCTGATTAAATACTTTATTGCCCCACTGTATCTCTCCACACAGGCATGTACTTCAAGGTGATTTTTCAAAAGCATGCCATGCAAGATATTTTCCCCAAGCATGGCAGAGCTTAGCAGGTGCTTGAGATTCAAGTGAGGGGGACATGCTTGAGCCTCTGTCACAATGACAGGGTAAAATATACATACTTAAACCCTACCATCACAACCCAGGTGTGGACATAGGGACTGCTCCTCCATAGTGGTTTGTCCTTTAAGGAAAACAAAATAGGATTAAATTACTGTATGTCTGCAAATACTTTCAACAACAACATCAAAAACGTTATTTTATTCTTCATTGTTTTATGTTGTCTCTACTTTAGGCACAAAGCTGACTGTTTTCATCCCACATACATCCTAAAAACTATCAACAGCAGGAACAAGGGGATTTAAATCAAGTGTGTCTTCTCCTCAGAGTGTGTTAATTGCAGGTGTTTACAGTGAGGTAGCTACAGCTAATAGGTAGGATAACTGACCTGTACCTGGTGGGAATGAGGGTGAACCATGCACTGCATACGGCTGGATGGGAGTCCAGAACATCTAGATGTGAATGGAGAGAGAGGAGACATTCTTGTGAAGCAGATCTCACTTTATAAGCATTGATTCTCTTTTTATGTATTTTGTCACAGATAGCTAAATGCTATCGATTTGAAGCTTTAACACTTTGTGAGTTTTCATGTCTCTTTTCAGGCTCAAAAGTGTGAGATGTCTTTTGGAAAGCATCAGTCAGTCAGTCAGTCACCCTTGAGACAAAGTCATGTTGACTGAATGGTAATGCAGGATACATGTGTAATTGTTCTATTCTCCCTTTATGTCATATCTTTTTTTATGTAGTCTGACCATTTATCTGAATTGATTAATAAAAAAATAAAGATCTATTTGCACAGTTGATGTGAAATGATCCTGATGCTTTTGAACTCATGATGTCGTAACATTGCCCATGTTTTATCATTGTGACGCCAAACACAAATTCCCACTCTTTTTGGACAATGAAGTTATTCAATTTCTATTCCACTGTATATTTATTAATGGGTTGTGTCTGCTTATGATCTGTTGCTATACCATCATACCACCATCTGACAGAAGAGACCAAACAAACAGAAAAGCAGACAAACAAACCAACAAACATAGAAACCAAAGATAATGAAGGGGACCTGACTCTGAGAGGCAGCCCCGAGAGGTTTAAGGACTCCCAGCAGACAGTCTGATGTGGTGTGAATATCAGGTCCTCTGCTCCCAGTCCCCACGGCCCAGCAGCACAGTGACAGCCCCAGCCCTACGCTGCTCTGAGCTGCATAACATAGCCAGAAACAGCATGTCTTCTGTGATAGTGATTGAGCAGAGGCCGTGTGTCCCCCTCCATCTCAAACAGCCTCCCCACAGACCAGGAGATTAACATGCTAAAGGTAGTAGGCGCTAATGACAGCCCAGCCAGCAGATCTTAAATCTGAACCCGCTCTGAACTGAGGTGGCCATTACCAAGCCGCGATGCTGTTAGTGAGGATCAGTTATACAGTGACATTACAGAGAGAGAAGGAGCAGGATTGTAATGCTAACTGTCTTCGCAGGGGTTCAATGTAAAGTATCAGAGTTTTAATCAGTATAGTGCTGTGCAAGTGAATGAGGTCTGTGTAAAATGGATGACCCATTTTAAGCAGACATCATATAAACTCACATTAACCTGTTTGGTTGTGGCAATGAAATGTGACTGTGTTTGAGTCATTTAAGTAATGTGTAAACTGACCATTCCTCTTATATCCAAGTAGAATACAAGAGGATAACAGAAGAGAATGCTGAACGCCTGGAGCTGAGTTTCTTTGTTACTCATGTTCTTTGTTTTGTCAATCCGCTTATATTAATTCCGAGACCCAATGACAAATGATGAGCATATGAGTGTGGACTGTTGAAATGCTCCTTTCCCTCAGTGTGTTTGAAACTGAGACGAGGGAGGCATGATGTTTCTCATCAGCCTATGGTAATGCTGTTGAAGAGTGTGACTGACTGACTGACTGCTGCAATACCCAGAGAAGAGCAGCTGAAAGCCACAGCCTCTGACATGGTCTGTCTTTCACCTGACACCCGACAATAGCAGGGGAGGGGAGGGAGGGGGGGGTAAACCCACACACACACCTGATCATCATCGAATTATATCTCTCCTCTCCCGGGGCCCAGCTGTTCATGGACCTCCCAGTAAGAAAGAGGGGATGGAGGGAGGGGGGTGAGGGGATGGAAGGAGGGGGGGGGGGGCAGAGGGAGAGATTTCAGGGAGGGAGGGAAGGAGAAAAAGCCAAACCGTTACGCTCCACTGCCTCTCAATACCACCATTTTTTTTTAAAGAGAGACAAAGTGAAAAGATACAATTTCAGCCAATGAGGCTGGTAGCAGAGGCAGGGACAAAAGAGACAAGATACAGCAATCTAGAGGTCAATGACACTGTCTCTACTATAATTACTACACGTCCTTTAATACTTCTTTAAAGCCATGGTGCTCCCCCCTCACCCCTCCCAGCTTACATCTATGTATTAGTAAGAACAAATGTTTGGTGCAATAGCGGTATTATGTGGCTTGAAGGCTGACTTCATTCTGTGGAGATTAGGCCTGTAATATGTGCTGTGGGTGGTTCGGTGACATGGGGCAGGTTTGTGACCCTTAGTCCATCTACTCTACTGAATCCTGTTGGAGAACTTATTCCATCTATCCTTCTTTTCACACCAGTGAAAGCTGGTGTGAAAAGCTGAATGAAATGGGTAATGAAATGATACCAACTTTCCCCACTAGTTAAAGTTGGACTCTATCCCCATTAATGTGTTGGTGGGATTTTGTTAAGGTTTGTAAAGGTTGCAATGTTGATGAAGACTATCACAACTGAAATGAGTGAATGAGACATACACACCACAGACAAGACAAACAAACCATTATAGACCCATCATCATGATCTAGTGGATCAGCAGAGACTCATTTGGCGTATCTAGCTACACCTGTTTAAACTATGGAGAAACTGTGGGGTTTGTACGACCATGGTAATCAGTATTTTTCGAAAAGTGTGCAAAAAGAATGAATGGCAATTCATACATACAATACAATTCTGACAAAGTATCTCCTCTTTATACTTTAAAACAATCAACATTTTTGTTTCTGATAAAAACTCAAAGCCACAGAGAGATCCTCTCTGAAGAGAGAGATGGAATGGCTCACATCAAACACCCTGCATTTTTCTTGGAAAAGTGTTGATGTGTCGATGTTTGTGTTTTAAAAGATTGTGGTTTGGGTTCAAAAAGAGCTGCAGTCAACAAAAGAAGCATCATAGCTACTTCTGTGCCTTCCCCGCCAACCACTTAAGATATCTTTGAAGAGGAATCAATCACTATATTATAGCGGAGAGCGAAGAGCAGAGCCCACAAGGTGCCTGGCTGATAATCGAACACTGCGCCTGACTTCATAGCAGTCTGCAGGCATTGATGCCCTGATTGATCACTGAATGGAAGTGACTGGGTAGAAGAAAAGGATTACTCTTGTCAAATGCAGTCAATATGTGGGGCTGGATGGTCAAATGTTTGCAGTAAATCTCGGATAGTGTCTGCAAAGCTAAAAAGGATGGAAAACAACAACCAAAAGGAAAAATGCTCCTGCTTTGGGTTGCATGGAAGAAATGGATCAGGGTCCATCTCCTCTGGCATCTCTTCCTTCCCAGACTGGACTGACAAGAGAGAGAAATGATGCTCTGGGATGAGTAGCCGGAGAGTTTAGGAGATTAACAACACTTTCAATATCAAAACGCCCGATTCCATTATCTCAGGAAGACCTGCAATCAAAAAATGAGTAGATACAACAAGAATTGTCAAATGTACATGCTTAATGAAGTGATGTTGTGTAGTTATCATCTGTAAGACATTTGGTTGACTCCCAGGATGAAAATGTTCAAACTTTTCTAATGCTAGTGTAACAGTATTGTTCCCGTCCCTCTCCTTGCCTCTGGGCTTGAACCAGGGACCCTCTGCACTCATCGACAACCGTCACGTAAGAAGCATCATTATCAATCGTTCCACAAAAGCTGCAGTTCTTGCAAAGCAAGGGAAACAACTACTTCGAGATCTCAGAGCAAGTGACGTCACCGATTGAAATGCCACTAGAGTGCATCGCTAACTAGCTAGCCATTTCACACCCGTTACAGTAGGAGATTAGAAACACTGGATTACATGGAGTATTTTTTACTGCTAAACTGTAACTTCCCTGTGTGTCTCTTGATATTGCTGCTACTTACCCTTCATTAAATCTCCATCAATCGCAACCACACTGCACACTGCCCTAACCCATCTGGACAAGAGGAATACCTACGTGAGAATGCTGTTCATCGACTACAGCTCAGCATTTAACACCATAATACCCTCCAAACTCGTCATCAAGCTCGAACCCTGTGTTATTCAGGGGCATTTGGAAACATTCAACCGTGATATCTGCGGATAGATAATGTCAGCTGTAATGCAGAGCTACGTAGAGAGGAGAGATGCTATTGGGACTTTATTTGTTCAGCAGCAACCAGGGCCAATAGCAGAGTGTTATTTACAGCTGGCTTTTCTTTTATGGAAAAATCAAGGTGTGATTGATTGAGGTTAATGTGACGGCGAGGCTGCACCAAGCTGCATTTGAGTGCTGCAGGTTAACAGAAAACACTAACTTCCATAAACCGCTATGGAGATAAATCACTGTTATTTTGGCGGCTCTGACAGCAGTTTAAGCAGCGGCAATCATCGAAAGCACCTCGGGAGCCCCTACGCTGCGCTTTGCAAAATGTCAAGGAGGGGGCCGCGGGGGATAGCGGTGTAGAGGAGGAGGGGGACACTGGTGAGAGAGATGGTCATATCAACGGCCCGTCAGCAGGCAGGTGTTTTACATAAACATCCCAGAGTGCAGTAGGTAAATTCTGTTGACGGAAAAATGCAATAAAACAAAGAGGGTTTGGAAGTGTGACCGGTCCCGAGAGCATTCCAACCTTCCTCTCCTCCGCGTCGCTCCTCCACTCACTCACTACCAAGCCGACCAGGGTGAGATTATGGTGTTTGCTTTTATCTGTCAGAGATCAATATTTCACACGTCCGATAAAAGAGGAAATTGAACTGGGAATAGACTGAAGTGCTGTAAAAAGTACAAAGCACAATTATCAAAAAGCACTTAAAGAGCTTAATAGGATACACATATTAAAAATGCTGAAATGCATGTCTCTCTCCAAACACCCCCACCACCACTACCTTCTGATCACGACACTATGCCCCCTATGTGCAGGCAGGGTCTGTGGTCAAAGCATTCAATGCATTCTGGGTAGTATATGGACCCCTAGAGAACTGGAGGCAGCCACTCTCTGTGTTTTAACACAACAGCCATTAGGTGTGATTGGGCACTTTTTGCCTTTATAGGAAATGCATTATACGTGTAAACTGGGCATCAAGAGCCAAACTGATGTTGAAAATACAAGGACATCTGAGAGGCGTTGTAGAACCCGACCAGAGAGAGGAGAGTCCACAACCTTCTCTCTGTTAGAGGAGCTTTACTGTAGTTTACTACTTGGAATGCAGTGGAGGCTGCTGAGGGGAGAACGGCTCATAATCATGTCTGGAATGGAGTAAATGGAATGGTATGAAAAACATGGTTTTCATGGGGTTGATACCATTCACTCCATTCCAACCATTATTATGAGCCCTCTGCTGCCAAGTCCACTTCAAACTCTCTCCGTCCAATAGGGACCAGACAAGTGATCCGTACAGAGTAAAAGGTCCAGAGAACCAACAGAGCAAGTCTCTGGATAGAACACCAGCTCTCCGAGCCCTTACCTTAACTATAACTATAACCCTAACCCTAACTATAACCCTAACCCTAACTATAACCCTAACCCTAGCTCAAACCTTAACCTTAACTATAACCCTAACCTTAACTATAACCCTAACCCTAGCTCAAACCCTAACCTTAACTATAACCCTAACCCTAGCTCAAACCCTAACCCTAAGCCTGTATGAAATGAAAGGCTCCTATGTCAGGATTGTCTGTCAAATCTCATGGTATTATTACTACAACAACCTCCATGGAACACCGAGCACCCAACGATGCTTCTGTCTAGAGGTCAGTCATGCTTTAAGCAGTAAGAGCCACTCAACATGTACTTACGTGGTAAGTCAACGTTACCCTCAGCGCTAGAGCTACTGACCTCCTCCTCAGGGTTCACCCAGAGTGGCCAAATGACTGGCCTTTTCACTCTCATCATTCACATATTGATATCTCCATGAATCTATCTTCTACTTAAATATTATTCATGGCACTTAACTTAATGCTTGACAATAATGAGGCAAAACTGCCAAGCAACATATATTGTTGAGCATATATTGATTCTAAATTCCCCTAAAATGACCATTGGGGCAGTTGGCTAATGGCTTAAATGGTAAACAGTAGGCTAATAGCGGGCTAATAACAGATGGTCACATTTTGGGAATATGCATGTATTGACGTTATCTCAACTTCTTTGCTCGCTCCCTGATGTAGTCCTCAGATTAAAACACGTATCACAATGGAAAGAAAACCAGAAGAGGTTTCCATTTTGAAACTCAAGCAGGGCTGATAATGATATCTGGGCATCTTTTGATAAAGACATCCTATTACTCCACATCATGACATGATAGGAGTGCACTCTTCTCAGCCGTATCTGAACGAGCCTTCATTAGCAACCTGATCAATAGTCTCTCTTGATTAAGTGGGATGAGGGACACTCATTTAATTTTCAAGCATTTTCACAAATCGATCAATGGTGAGATTATCTTGCAAATCTTGCAAAGATGCAAGCAAAGGATTCTGAACTGAGGCCACCTTCTCTCTCTCTTTCTCTCTCTCTCTCTTTCTCTCTCTCTCTCTATCTATTGCTGACACACACACGCTTGCACACACACACACGCACACGCACACGCACACACACACACACACACGCACACGCACACACACACACACACACACACACACACACACACACACACACACACACACACACACACACACACACACACACACACACACACACACACACACACACACACACACACAGTAAATCACAGAACTCCGTAATCACTGGCCCAATATAATTGCAGACAGAGCTTTTAATCGGCAATGGTAAGACATTAACTAAATTAGTTTTTAAAGATTTAAGATGTTTAAAGATTTCATTTGCAGATACCTCTGATTCTATTCAATGTGGCCTGGGAATTGCGGTTGATTGAAGCTGATTTATGCAGGTCCGTAAAATGCATCTTTAAAGCATCTGAGCTGTCTCTGGTATATTCTACACAGCAGAACCAGACTCCCCTAAGGAAGTGTCAAGCTTGCTTTTTCTCCAGATTACAGAGCACACACCACAAGAAACTAGACCAGGTGCAATACATCTACATACCTCATCAAGACAATTCAAATTGTACCCTGATCATGAAGTGTCTTTTACTTAGTTAGTTTATCCAGCTTAGAATTCAGAAACTGAATTCCAGTCCATGTCATCCATTCTCAAGGACATTAATCATAAAAAGTCATAAAATGAACAGTCAGAAGATACATTTTTTCCCCTGCACCGTTCAGAAATCCACCATTTATGGGTCACCCTGTTAAAGAGAGGGGGCTACTAAAGTCACTCAGGGGATGGTAATTAACCTCCAGGCCAGTGTGGTCTGTAGCTCTGAGACTCAGGTCCATGCTCTCTGGGGCCTGCATGGGCCTGCAGTGCACTGAGCTGAGAGTAAGCTAGAGAGACTCATCGATGCCTGTAAAAGAGAAGCCTGGCAGCATCCCAAATGACACCCTATCCTCTATATAGTGCACTACTTTCACAATTAGTGCACTATTTAGGGAATAGGGTGCCATTTGGGACACACACTGGGTAAGGTGGTCTGTGCGTGCGTTGGTTGTTACACTATATACGTCCTCCTAGTAATGCCCTTCAGGGATAATTTTTCCTGCATTGATTCAAATCACATTTTTGATATTTGCTTTGCATGATGGAAAATGGAAGAGGAGGATCTAGAGGGAAGGTATTTATCGGTTTGCGACTAACTGGCTACCCTGGAGGGCCCTCTTCCGACGTTCCATCCTAATTTGGAAAACTAAAAAAGTCTTGCTGTGTTATCATAATTTGTGCTGGTGCATTTTACACAGGGGTTTGAGCAAACAGACAAATGCTGGTGGAAGGGAGGGTTGAGGTTATATTCAGGCCGCTGTATGACCACAGCAATATGTCTGTCTGTCTGTCTGTCTGTCTGTCTGTCTGTCTGTCTGTCTGTCTGTCTGTCTGTCTGTCTGTCTGTCTGTCTGTCTGTCTGTCTGTCTGTCTGTCTGTCTGTCTGTCTGTCTGTCTGTCTGTCTGTCTGTCTGTCTGTCTGTCTGTCTGTCTGTCTGTCTGTCTGTCTGTCTGTCTGTCTGTCTGTCTGTCTGTCTGTCTGTCTGTATGTCTGTATGTATGTATGTATGTCTGTCTCCAAATGCACCAGTGCAGAATGCTTAGCATCAAAGAGAAGCTTTTTCACAAGACTAAGGACATAACAAGGTATCAAGTAACACCATGAACTTCAAACTAAGTAGCTCTGCCTACAATCATGTTTAATCTGAATTTTAGTTTTCATTTAAATTGATCACTATCATTATGAAAAAAATGGCCAAATTCATGTCAGCTAATATTAAAGACCCTCACATTTGTTAGATGTGGCATTTATCATTTGTGGCGCCTTCACACACTCTGTGAGAGTCACGACTTCTACCAAAGTCGATACCTCTCCTCGTTCGGGCGGTGTTCGGCAGTCTTCTAACCATCTCCGATCCATTTTTCATTTTCTATTTGTTTTGGCTTGTTTTCCCACACACCTGGTTTCATTTCCCAATTACTGGTCATGTATTTAATCCTCTGTTTCCCCCATGTCTTTGTGTGTGATTGTTTATTGTTAAGGTCGGTACGTTTTTTTGGCTGGGTTTTTCCGGGTGCTGTTTTCTCCCGTGTTTTGTGGCAACCGTTATTGTTTGAACATTGGTATTTGTTTACTTTGTGATATTTTCTTTAGTAAAGTGCGTTGTTCACTCATCTCTGCTCTCCTGCGGCTGACTTCATGCACCAGCTACACCCACCGCCTGACAGTGAGGATGCACTCTATCTGAAGCCATGTTAGGGTAATTAAATAATTGCCTTAAAACCAAGATTCTGAGCTTGGTTCAGCAGTGCAGCCGCACCTACTGTTCACCAGTGTCTCTGAAAAGTACATTGCATGTTCAGGCTTGCTGCATGGGCTTTCCGTGTTAATGAGCTCTGAAATACATTTTGAACGTAGCTTATGGGGGCCTCGCACTCCTGTGGGATGAGAACAGCTCAATAAAATATACACAGGAGGTCAAAACAGGAGGGAAATAAAAACCCTTTTTGACAATGTTAAGCCTTGCAGCTGCTTTGAGGCAACTGCAGGGTTTTTATCAGCTCTTCAGATGTTGGATCATGGAGCGCAGAAAGCTTTCCAAGGGTAAGCAAAGTCAGAGTCAACGAGTCTGTACTGTACCATGTATCCAGTCCTACGCCCTCGTTATAAACACATCAGCCAAGCATCTCTTCAGTGGAGTGTAATTGTAGTGTCTGACAGAGAATGTGCGTTCGTGTAGGCCTCACCTCACCGGAACTCACACCTGAGCAATGCATGATGTAGCTCTAAAATGGTTAGATCACATGAATCACGGTCTCGTGCAACCACAGTCAGTCAACTGTCTGTCAGGGTAATGTGTAACCAATGGTTATGAAGGAAACCAGATCTACTGTATCTCAGAAAATATCCACATTCATTGCACTCAAATGAGCAATGACCAACAACCAATAGAGATGAAACTGGACTGGACTGTAGGTATTAATGCTAAATTGCAATTATTTTCACCTCTATGGCCTATTTATTGCCTACCTCTCTACTCTTCTACATTTGTACACACTGCACATAGATTTTTCTATTTTTATTTTATTTTGTGTTATTGATGGTACGTTTGTTTATGTGTAACTCTGTATTGTTGTCTGTTCACACTGCTTTGCTTTATCTTGGCCAGGTCGCAGTTATAAATGAGAAATTGTTCTCAACTGGCCTACCTGGTTAAATAAAGGTGAAATAAAAAATACATTTGAAAAAAGTAACAAGGTTACAGTTGAATATACATTCTCTGGCCCGACCAGGACAGGGGAGAGGAGGAAATGAGTTTATTTATGCGTGTCTGTGTCTGTGTCTGTGTCTGTGTCTGTGTCTGTGTCTGTGTCTGTGTCTGTGTCTGTGTCTGTGTCTGTGTCTGTGTCTGTGTCTGTGTCTGTGTCTGTGTCTGTGTCTGTGTCTGTGTCTGTGTCTGTGTCTGTGTCTGTGTCTGTGTCTGTGTCTGTGTGTGTGTGTGTCTGTGTAGATAGTGTAATAAAGACGAGGTCATGTAACAAAAGCTGCTCTCACTGAAACGGACGCTCCAGCCATTTCTATAATGACCTTGCTCCCACATCATGGCTGCGGGTTAATGATTCGAGACTCTACACCTGGCCTCTACATCTCCACTCTCCTCTCTGCACAATGATTTTTCAGAAGAGGGGCCGGGTCGTGTGATCAATGAAGCCTGTACTTGTTTTGGGGGTGTATAAATTAAAATAAATGTGTGGTGTAACATCCCGGAAGATGAAATAAGAGGCACTTTAGGCAAAATTTCTGATAAAGCAGCCTGACCCCTATGGCGGAGGAGAGGATGACAGAATCAAAAGCACTTGTGCAGGCTTCTCCAGCCAAGATACAGAGCCTTCTCCTGACTGGCCCAGGTGGGAGCATCTCACAGAGACTGGGCTGTAAAAGGAAACAGGAAGTACTCCTAAAGAGTAGGGGGATAGAGTGAGCAAATCAATTCAAATTGTATTGGTCACATACACATTTAGCAGATGTTATTTAGGTGTAGTGAAATGCTTGTGTTTCTAAATAATATTTAACAAGTAATATAAAAAATAAACTCACAGCAACAAGATTATGTGGATTATAGTTTTTGTAGGGATTGATATAATTTTTTGTTAGGGCAAATCAAGTCTGAAATGTTTAAGTGAAAATTATAAACTTTAGAAGCCTTTTTAAACCTTGAATACACTACAAATTAAGTTAACTGCTTTGCAGGAAAATTCTCTTTGACAACAGACTGATAGCAGATATGTATCTCCATTACAACAGCACCAGAGTGATCACATTAAGATAGCAGATATGTATCTCCATTACAACAGCACCAGAGTGATCACATTAAGATAGCAGATATGTATCTCCATTACAACAGCACCAGAGTGATCACATTAAGATAGCAGATATGTAGCTCCATTACAACAGCACCAGAGTGATCACATTAAGATAGCAGATATGTATCTCCATTACAACAGCACCAGAGTGATCACATTAAGATAGCAGATATGTATCTCCATTACAACAGCACCAGTCTCTTAATTCCAATGAGAAAACTTTATGAATCTACCCGTTTCATTTGTAGTTTCAGTTGCATATACTTTTTATTTTTATTTATTTATTTCACCAGCTGAGAACAAGTGATCATTTACAACTGCGACCTGACCAATATAAACAAAGCAGTGTGACACAAACAACAACACAGAGTTACACATAAACAAACATACAGTCAATAATACAATAGAAAAATGTATGTACATTGTGTCACAAATGTAGAAGAGTATGGCGGTAAGGTAATAAATAGGCCATGGAGGCGAAACAATTACAGTTTAGCATTAACACTGGAGTGACAGATGTGCAGATGATGATGTGCAAGTAGAGAGACTGGGGTGCAAAAGAGCAAGAGGATAAGTAACAATATGGGGATGAGGTAGTTGGGTGTGCTATTTACAGATTGGCTGTGTACAGGTACAGTGATCTGTAACCTGCTCTGACAGCTGATGCTTAAAGTTAGAGAGGGAGATATGAGACTCCAGCTTCAGTGAGTTTTGCAATTTGTTCCAGTCATTGGCAGCAGAGAACTAGAAGGAAAGGCTGCCAAAAGAAGTGTTGGCTTTGAGGATGACCAGTGAAATATACCTGCTGGAATGCGTGCTAGGGCTTTACCTAGCATAGACTTATAGATGACCTGGATCCAGTGGGTTTGGCGATGAATATGTAGTGAGGGCCAGCCAACGAGAGCATACAGGTCAAAGTGATGGGTAGTATATTGCGTTTTGGTGACAAAACGGATGGCACTGTGATAGACCACATCCAGTTTGCGGAGGCAATGATCGATGAGATCCTGGTTGAAGACAGCAGAGGTGTATTTGGAGCGCAAGTTGGTCAGGATGACATCTAAGAGGGTGCCCATGGTTACGGATTTAGGGTTGTACCTGGTAAACTGGGATCAGGCTGTATAGTCTACATTTCCTCCTTGATGTGCTTTGTTGTGTTTCATCAGTAGGATGATTTACTCTCCCCATTTGGCAGCTGTTTTTTCAAGCTCCATTTCCCCTCTCTCCTCTGGAGGAAAAGAGCAGCAGAAGTCAATGTGTGTGTCCAGGAGGTTGGGCTATTTAACATAAAAAATGATGATATTGCATTAGGGTGATAAATAAATTAATACATATGTGGACGGAAGCAGGATGACAAATAACAACACTTGACGGAGCCCATTAGTTGTTGACAGCTTTTGCCAGGGAAGCAGGCCGGATTCTGAGGCCTGTAATTCTGTCTCGTTACCGCCCCGGTCCGCACTTCCTCCCCCGCCAGCTTAATTCATCTCTTATAGTTTGCCCTGTCGCTGTCCCTTGTTTTATTGCTAACTAACTCTCATGTTCTGGTCTTGATTTATGGCAGGAATTGAGATGCCTGCAATTCATGGAAAAAAATCATTGATTACCACAAATTGTCTAATCTGCTGTAGGTTCTTAGCTCTTGATTGGGTGGTACTTACCTATTGCCTCCTCTCCTAACTTAAACATCAATCAGGAGCAACATGGAGAGTGGCTGGATGAATCCGGTCCATGCCGGCCACTTCCTACTCAATCACATTTGTGGCAAATTTACATCTCTAAGCCTAAAGCTGTCAAATGAATTATAATTTCTTATGATGCCTCCATATGCAGTTTTCACAGCCCCTATCCTATGATGGATGGAATAGTTGGATTTGCATTATGGTTTTGTTTTATTATGTACTCTAATGCAAATCACTCCCAGTGTGTATCTTCACGGGTGTAAATGGATTGTGTGCTTGTTAGAAAATGTTATTTTGAGTCATTAGTTGAAAATATAGCGAGCTCAACTAGCTGTTACTATCATAAATGGTTTAGTATAAATATACAATAGCCCTATTGCAATTCAGTACAGGGGGATTTGCTGCAGATAAATGAGGTAAGTGATAAGACATACAGCTGTATTCTGAGGGGGCAAAGCAGATCTCCACGGTCACACCTGAAATGTCTGCTTTGTTCCTGTCAGTATTGGACTCATTTTCCTGACAGTGGCCCAGCTTTCAGTTGCACTTTTGACACTGCGCTGACTTCTTGACACAAGGTGCAAGGGATAATTATAGAATGCATTCAGGTTGCCAGAGGTGTGGGCTAGTTCAGGCTAAATGAAATGCAGTCACATCTGGTTAACCTCAGTGGACATGGAAACCTACCTATAGGTCTTACTGGAGAATAACAAGCAAACAGACAAAGAAACAGCTAGTACACTGGACAGGTTTAGAGTGCATTCTGGCCAGTGGCACCTCAGATGGTAACTACACAACGACAACAACAAGGCTCCTCTATGTGTTGGTGGAGAGGGCATGGAAGGGGATCAGTGTCTGTGATATGAGGCTGTGATGACAAGTGGTGATGTATATTGAGGTGGACATGGGGAGGTAAAGCAACCCTGAGGGCAGCTAACCTATTCACACATTACCATCACTGTCAGCTGCAAAGAGAGAGAGACAGAGAGAGAGAGAGACGTGACAAAATGGCACAAGGGCCGAAGCACCTGGTCACCAGTTTCCATCTCTGCATTAGGCATGCTTTTTTCTACTTATAATGCCTTTGGAAAGTATTCAGGCCCTTGACTTTTTTCACATTTTATTACGTTACAGCATTAATCTAAAATAGAGTAAATCAAATAAATCCTCAGTAAATACACATTTATACCCCTTAATGACAAAGCAAAACTATTTTTTTTCAAATGTATTACAAATACAAAACAGAAATACCTTATTTACATGTACATATTGATTGGAGTCCACCTGTGGTACATTTAATTATTTGGACATTATTTTGAAAGGAACACACCTGTCTATATAAGGTCCCACAGTTGACAGCGCATGTCAGAGCAAAAAACCAATAGGAATTGTCAGTAGAGCTCCCAGATAGAATTGTGTCGAGGCACAGATCTGGGGAAGGGTACCAAAAAATGTCTGAAGCATTGAAGGTCCCGAAGAACACAGTGGCCTCCATCATTCTTCAAGTTTGGAACCACCAAGACTCTTCCCAGAGCTGGCCGCCCAGTCAAATTGAGCAATCAGGAGAGAATGACCTTGGTCAGGGCGGTGACCAAGAACCCGATGGTCACTCTGACAGAGATCTGACTAGAGTTCCTCTGTAGAGATGAGAGAACCTTCCAGAAGGACAACCATCTCTGCAGCACTCCACCAATCAGGCCTTTATGGTAGAGTGGCCAGACGGAAGCCACTCCTCAGTAAAAGGCACATGACAGTCCTTTTGGAGTTTTCCAAAAGGCATCTAAAGACTCTCAGAGCATCAGGAACAAGATTCTCTTTTCTAATGAAACCAAGATCAAACTCTTTGGCTTGAATGCCAAGCATCACATCTGTGGTAAACCTGGCGCCATCCCTACAGTGAAGCATGGTGGTGGCGGCAGCATCATGCTGTGGGGATGTTTTTCAGCGGGGGGGACTGGGAGACTAGTCATGATCGAGGCAAAGATGAACGGAGCAAAGTACAGAGAGATCCTTGATGAAAACCTTCTCCAGAGTGCTCAGGGCCTCAGCCTCAGAAGGTTCACATTCCAACAGTACAACGACCCTAAGCACACAGCCAAGACAACACTGGAGTGGCTTAGGGACACGTCTCTGAATGTCCTTGAATGGCCCAGCCAGAGCCCGGACTTGAACCTAATCGAACATCTCTGGAGAGACCTGAAAATAGCTGTGCAGCAACGCTCCACATCCAACCTGACAGAGCTTGAGAGGATCTGCAGAGAAGAATGGGTGAAACTCTCCAAATACAGGTGTGCCAAGCTTATAGCGTCATAACCAAGAATACTCCAGGCTGTAATCTCTGCCATAGATGCTTCAACAAAGTACTGAGTAAAGGGTCTGAATACTTATGCAAATGTATTATTTACGTTTTTTAAAATTGTATAAATTAGCTACAATTTCTAAAAACCTGTTTTTGCTTGGTCATTATGGGGTGTGTGTAGGTTGATGAAGAAAAAAATGTTTAATCAATTTTAGAATAAGGCTGTAACCAAACAAAATGAGGAAAGAATCAAGGGGTCTGAATACTTTCCGAAGGCACTGTAGTTCTGCACATGGTATTATTTTGAGTAATCTAACCAACCAGGCTTGAGGCTTGAGTTTAATGAGAGAAAGAGATAGTTAGCAAGTAAGAGTGAGTGAGTGAGTGAGTGAGTGAGTGAGTGAGTGAGTGAGTGAGTGAGTGAGTGAGTGAGTGAGTGAGTGAGTGAGTGAGTGAGTGAGTGAGTGAGTGAGAGAGAGAGAGAGAGTTTAATGAGAGAAAGAGAGAGTTAGCAAGTAAGAGAGAGAAGAGAGAGAGAGTGAGTGAGTGAGTGAGTGAGTGAGTGAGTGAGTGAGTGAGTGAGTGAGTGAGTGAGTGAGTGAGTGAGTGAGAGAGAGAGAGAGAGAGAGAGAGAGAGAGAGAGAAAGAAAGAAAGAAAGAAAGAAAGAAAGAAAGAAAGAGAGAAAGAAAGAAAGAAAGAAAGAAAGAGAGAAAGAGAGAAAGAAAGAGAGGTGGGTGGGGAGCAATTACTATTTAGTCATTTCATTCGCTGACATACAGATTATGGGATCATTTTAAAACTCCAGCCATTAAAAAGTAAGAATTCATATAACTTTATCCATTGAGATTTTTTATAGATTCCACGTTAGAAATGACCTTGAAAAAAGGAGACAGAGAGACTGTTAAGAAAAACTACTTGACAGAAATAGAATTACAGAGGAGGTTAAAATGGTTTCAATGTTTGATATGGAGTAGGCTCTAGAAGTGGAAGGCTTGGTTCCATGGATCAGCAGCAGAGGAGGCTGGTGGGAGGAGCTATATGAAAACGGGCTCATTGTAATGGCTGGAATGTTAGAAATGGAACGGAGTCCAACATGTGGTTTTCATATGTTGGATATGTTTGATACCGTTCCAATGATTCTATTCCAGCCATTACAATGAACCTGTCCTCCTCTAGCTCTTCCCACCAGTCTCCTCTGATCAGCAGCATAGAGTATAGCAGTGCTCTGCTCTGCAACTCACTAATTAAAAACACTAGACCTTAAGACTAAGATCTATTGGTCAGGACTTGTAGTATCCAGAAAACAACATGCAGATCAGCAGCTAGATTCAGAAAGAAAAATACATTCTGTGAGCGTCCACTATGTAGCTATGTGTGTTATATTTTGCATTGACTAATCAACCGATAAATTGATTGTGGGCGAGTCTTTGACATATCCTATGTGCTGCATGAATGTTCTTTGAGAATAACAGCTGTAGTCTCCAACAGGCAAAAATATTATGAACAAAACTCTGTCACAATCAGCCTTTGGCGAGCCCACCATCTTTCACTGATGAAAAACGTTATGATGAATTTCCTGTTTTGTCTGCCTCATATCCCTGCCAGGCTTGACTGATGAACCATGTCCAGTGTTTTTGTGTTATGCTACATAAAGTGCTTTCAAATATTTACAGACTTCCTTTAATAACTGCATTTCCGTCACCGGTTTTCCTATTCACCTATTCATATCCAGCTCTGACTGCAACAACAGCGTCCGGCCTGACTTTGTTAGATGGACGGAAGATTATGGTGATTGGAAATTTAAACATCCGCCAGGTTTATCCCTCATCTTGGGATCATGAAATGTGTTTTTCGATGGCCAACAATGTTTTTAATAATTAGGCCACCAAACGATACTAGGATACCTGATTTCCCATGGCAAAAAGGAAAACACAAAGCCGACGAAAATCTTTGGTCCTTTACTACTCAATATAAAAGATGTGTTATAACTCAGAAAATAAAATTGTGATTCTGGGTGACAACATCAGGCTGTTTGTTTCCAACATTAGGACTGTTTTACTCAGGAAAGTCTGTCCACTTCATGCTTTGTTTCCTTTCAACGATACCTACTGGTATCATGGTGACAATCCGAGATCCTATAATATAAGCCTTTACAGTAAATTATAAACCGGGTCATTCGAGCCCTGCATGCTGATTGGCTGAATGCCATGGTATGTCAAACTGTATAACACTGGTATGACAAAAATACTTATTTACTGTTCTAATTTCATTGGCAACCAGTTCATAATAGGATTGTGGCATATGTCCAATATACCACAGCTAGGGCTGTCTCCAGGCACTCCGCGTTGCGTCGTGCAAAAGAACAGCCCTTAAAATAGCTGTGGTATATTGGCCATATACCACATCTCCTCTGGCCTTTTTTACTTAATTGCAGGCCCATATGTAGACACTAGACAGTCAATACCCCCATGGGTGACAGCACAAAGGAAACGGGACAACTGATAGTACTGTTGCAGGGACAGAAGAATGACAAGTTTAAAAAATGAGCTGTGATGTGAAACATATCATCTCTCAACCCCTTTGGGGGACTACTCTACAACCAGCAAAGAGCTATAGGAGAGAGCAAGTTCACACACAGTCACTGGCTCGACTGAGTGGCTGCATACCCCCCCCCCCCACACACACACCTCGACCACCTCCCCCTAGCCTAGCCTCAGCCACCCGTCACCCCCCGTCAATAAATCCATCCACAGGATCGATGCCTGAGCGAATCAGTAAAAGTTATCAGCTCAGGCCCTGCCGAATCTGCAAACACAATCAGTATGTAAATCCATCTTCAGCTCTCCTCTCTTCTCCCAACAAAGACAGCTTTCTGCTGTTACAGTGCAAGGCATTAACCAGCTGCTTTCTCTCAGACCAGCCTAAACATTAAATATCAAACGGACAAAATTGTCTGGCCAACACTGGGCTGGATCTTGAACCACAAAACATTAAAGTATATGGAAAAGAACCTAGTTTTGAAGCAAGTGCTAATTTCCAGGGGAACCACATTTTCTCACCTAATAAATATGGTGTTAAGAGAATTACAAAACTCCCACCAAGTCCAAATTGCCTGCTAGTTAATTGTGTGTGCATGCATGGATGTGTACGTGGGTGCATGCCTGTTTGTGCATGCATTCAGGCTGCCAGTAACTCCCACTCCTTTAACAGCTTATTCAATGTCAATGTTTCACTAGAAAGTTGCCAATGGCTGGTCATTTCTATGCCAAGATGGAACTTTCACAATGACATCTGTGCTTCTGTCAGTCATGATGTCGCTCCCTCCCCATCCCCATCACGCAGGCAACCCCTTCCCTACATCACTCCACCCCAGACAGCCTCGTCACCCAGCCTTGCCAGAGAGGAGACTCAGCATCACCGTGATGGAATAGAGGCAGGCAGTTGTTCGTTCAGCCCCAGGGTCATTATTTAAAAAGTGACAGAGTCCCAAGTGAGTGAACGTGAGCGAGGTGAAGAGAGACGGAGGGAGGGTGGGGGTATGGAAGTAAGGAGCGAAGGCGAGGACGGGGGTTAGAGAGAGGGGAGGGGGTGTCAGTTGTGCAGGTGCATTGTCCAGTGGAGGTAGAGGAGAGAGGGTGCTGGGAAACAAATGAATCCAGCAGTCATTTGGTACACACCGGAGATTGCTTATTGATCCAGATCACAGTATTCAGGCTGGCCCGAGAGAGGCCTGAGAATTTTCTGAGGGAGTTAATAACCTGGCAGCTTGGCTGTCTTGTCCAATTCACCAAAAGCAGAGGCCTAATCAGGGCTGGATTCTTTTTTCTGTCTGAGGAGGAGGCTTTCTCAAGCCTCCCTCCTTTCTCCCTCCCTCTCGTCAAGCCTTCATCCCTCTCTCCAGCTCTCTCACCCTCTCTCTCACACCATCCCCCCCGCAGCCCTCACAGTGATTGAAATGACAGCCTATAGAAAGAGGCTAATCAAATTGTTTATTATCAGTTTGAATCAATATGTATAGATTGTTAAAACATCAAGTCAGCCCCTGGAAAAGTAATCGTCCCAGACCTCTGCAGCAGCTGCTGCTGCTCAGCCAAGGCCGGACTGGGCCCCTCAGAGCCTCTCTCCATTCAAAGTGACTTTCACTCTTACTTAAGTCCTGATGACCCAACGAGGTCAGCTGGCTAGAGGGGGATGTTGTGGGGTTTGGGGTTTTGCTTATGGGGTACAACCAGACTAGATTAGGCTAGCACCCCAACCAAACTCCTGCCTGCCCTCCAGCTATGGATTCAAATACATGTCTGTCTGTCCCCATCTATGATACCAAGATGTCGTAGCAGTGAAGACGTGTTTGTTTTTCCTCTCTAATGGTCTAATGTTGTAATGGTCTTTTGTATTTTTCAATGTTGTTATGGTCTAATGTTGTTTTTTGTATATATATTTACATTTATTTTCATGATCTCTAATGGTTTCTGTTATTTTTAATGGTCTAATGTTGTTATGGTCTAATTATACCTTCCGGTAACCTGCGTCTCTAAACATATATTATTATTATTATTATTATTATTATTATTATTAATGTGAGCAGTGAATCACTATTATTTTCCATTTTAGAACACATTCAAGAACCTCCAGAAGTTAACCAGCTAATTAGCTACAAGCTATTTAGTCATTGTTAGTCATTGTTAGCCAGCCCTGTTTTTAGCCTGGATAATACTCGCTAGTCTACCAGTATCGGACTGTCTCTCCACAACAACGCCGGATTCCTGACATAATCCCTGGACCACTACTTCTGATCTTCACAGCTAGCTTGCAGCTAGCTAACTCACAGCTTGCAACTAGCTAGCTCACAACTAGCTTGCACTCACTGTGGCACCCAGTACCGAAGCTATCCCTGAGGTCCACCTCCCGGCCTACTCAGTTGCTCACCCGAACCCCACTCATACACGGCTAGAGCCCAATACTCCAACGGATCCTTGCTGTAAACTCTGGACCTCGGCACCGGATCACCGCTGCTACCGAATGGATATAGTGGCTAATGCCACTGCCACGAAGCTAGCACCAGTTAACCGTGAGCCAGGCACATCTCCCGGCTAGCAAACTAAATTCCACAATACCTCTTTCGCCATCTGGCTTGGATTCTCTGTCGACACGGCGCCCCTCTGCACCACCACGACTGGACTGCCGACGAATACTCCATCCACCGTGCCTTCATCCGGCCTCCGTCGGAGCAGACTAGCTCCAGGGCTACTAACTTTAAACGCTGTGTCGCTAGCGTAGTGGCGGCTTCCCTGTTCCATCTACTACTGCCCCCTGGACACTATGATCACTTGGCTACTTAGCTGATGCCTGCTGGACTGTCCATTAGTGATGGTACTCATTTATTTTTCTTTCTTTCTTTTTTTATGTCGGCCCCAGCCGCAAACTCAGGCTCTGTGTGTAGTTAATCCGAACCTCTCTGCCTAGTCATCACCATTTTACCTGCTGTTGTTGTGTTAGCTGATTAGCTGTTGTTGTCTCACCTGTTGTTTTACTTTATGCCTCTCTGTATGTCTCTCTCAAATGTCAATATGCCTTGTATACTGTTGTTCAGATTAGTTATCATTGTTTTAGTTTACAATGGAGCCCCTAGTTCCACTCTTCATACCTCTGATACCTCCTTTGTCCCACCTCCCACACATGCGGTGACCTCACCCATTACAACCAGCATGTCCAGAGATACAACCTCTCTTATCATCACCCAGTGGGCTTACCTCCACTGTAATCGCACCCCACCATCCCCCTGTCTGCGCATTATGCCCTGAATATATTCTACCATGCCCAGAAGTCTGCTCCTTTTATTCTTTGTCCCCAACGCTCTAGGCGACCAGTTTTGATAGTCTTTAGCCGCACCCTCATCCTACTCCTCCACTGTTCTGCGGGTGATGTGGAGGTGAACCCAGGCCCTACATGTCCCCAGGCACCCTCATTTGTTGACTTCTGTGATCGAAAAAGCCTTGGTTTCATGCATGCCTCCTCCCTAAGTTTGTTTTACTCACTGCTTTAGCACACTCTGCCAACCCTGATGTCCTTGCTGTGTCTGAATCCTGGATTAGGAAGGCCAACAAAAATTCTGAGATTTCCATAAACATTACTTTGCAGGCTATCTCTGTAGTACACTGCAACTCCTCCCCCCTTTGGCGGTTCTATAACATTTTCCATCAAGATAGAACCGCCAAAGGGGGAGGAGTTGCAGTGTACTGCAGAGATAGCCTGCAAAGTAATGTCATACTTTCCAGGTCCATACCCAAACAGTTCGAACTTCTAATTTTAAAATGAATCTCTCCAGAAATAAGTCTCTCACTGTTGCCGCCTGCTACCGACCCCCCCTCAGCTCCCAGCTGTGCCTTGGACACCATTTGTGTCAGGACCCGGTTACGAACCCGGGTCTCCGGAGTGAGAAACAGTCACTTAACCAACTGAGCCACGAATAGTCGGCAGAACCCAGAAGATGAGGCAGACACAGCAGTACTTGAGACGGTGTATTTAATGAAGTAAAAAGTGAAGTTCTTCAGGAAAACATGTAACTCCACAACCTCAAAAGGAATTCCACAAGAACAAAGGTAATCCTCCAAGACAAAAAGGTAAATCCACAAGGTGGAAGGTATAGCACAAAAAGCCTCAAAAGATACTCAAAAACAAACAAACAAGAACAAAAAACAGAATTCCACAAGAGAGTCCACTGGGATCAACAAGAGTTCACAGAGTACTAGGGCTGGGTGCTAACATACAAACACAGAGCAAAGAACTGAGGAAAACAAAGGGTTTAAATACAATCAGGGGAAACGAGGCACAGGTGCAAATAATAATGGGGGATCAAGGGAAAACAAAAGGTCAAAAGGCACAATGGGGGCATCTAGTGACCAAAACCCGGAACAACCCTGGCCAAATCCTGACTGAATCCCCCCCCTAGGAATGGCTCCTGACGTTCCTACCAGCTCTCTCAGGGTGGAGGGCCCTGAACTGACGAATGAGGTCAGGGTCCAGTATGTCTTTGGCAGGAACCCAGGAGCGCTCCTCGGGACCGTAGCCTTCCCAGTCCACCAGATACTGCCAGGACCGCTGCACCCGGCGGGAATCCAGTATCCGATGGACGGTATAAGCCGGCTGGCCTCCAATGACACGAGGCGGAGGGGGAGGTCTGTCTGCCGGGACAAGGGGAGAAAAAACAACAGGTTTTAATAAGGAAATGTGAAACGTGGGATTAATCTTAAGGGATCTGGGTAAGTGTAGGCGATAAGAAACTGGGTTAACTCTCCTGGCAACCTTAAAGGGACCGATGTATTTTTGGGACAGCTTGCGAGACTCCACCCGGAGTGGTAAGTCTCTTGTGGAGAGCCAGACTCTCTGGCCGGGGTGCAGGGTAGGCCCGGGATGGCGACGTCTGTTGGCTTGTTGTTGGTACCTCTGTGAGGAACGCATAAGATTAAGACGGGTCTTCCTCCACATAAGCCGACAGCGTCTGACGAACTTCAAGGCTGAAGGCACTCTGACTTCTGCCTCCTGGTCCGGGAACAATGGAGGGGCATAGCCAAACTGACACTCGTGCTGGGACATACCAGTGGAGGAGGAGCGCAAGGTGTTGTGTGCGCGTATTCGGCCCAAACAATGAAGGACGACCATGTGGACGGGTTGTTACGAGTCATACATCGGAGGGTGGTTTCCAGCTCTTGATTCATCCTCTCTGTTTGGCCGTTGGACTCCGGATGGTACCCTGAAGATAGACTGGCAGAAGACCCCATGAGTTGGCAGAAGGCCTTCCAAAACCTAGAGGCGAACTGGGACCTCTGTCAGAAACCATATCTTGAGGAATGCCGAAGACTCGGAACACATGATTAATTACCAACTCAGCCGTTTCCTTGGCAGAAGGTAACTTAGTCAGAGGGACGAACCTGGCCGCCTTTGAAAACCTGTCGATTATGACTAGGATAGTAGTATTGCCATGCGATGGAGGAAGGCCAGTAATAAAGTCCAACGAGATATGGGACCAGGGTCTGTGGGGAACAGGTAAAGGGTGAAGGAGTCCTTGCGGGCGGAGGTGGGAAGATTTGCCCTGGCAGCACACGGGGCAGGCATTGACGAAAGTGGCAACGTCTTCTCTTATGGTAGGCCACCAGAACTTACGCTGGATGAACTCCAAGGTGCGACCTACGCCCGGGTGACAGGTGAGGCGAGAAGAGTGCCCCCACAGAAGGACCTGAGTCCTCACTGCCTTGGGGACAAACAACCGATTGGCAGGACCTCCTTTCGGGTCCGGTTCAATAGCTTGAGCTCGTCTCACGGTATCCTCAACTTGCCACGAGATCGGAGCCACGATCTTAGCAGCAGGAAGGACAGGCATGTCCGTGTCATCTCGAATGGCAGGAGCGTAGACTCGGGACAGGGCATCCGGTTTGAGATTCTTCGACCCGGGCCGATAGGTGAGGATAAACTGGAATCGATTGAAGAAAAGAGACCATCTAGCTTGTCTAGAGTTCAACCGCTTCGCCTGCTGGATATACTCCAGATTTTTGTGGTCCGTAAGCACTTGAAACGGGTGAGAAGCCCCCTCGAGCCAGTGTCTCCATTCCTTCAATGCCATCTTAACTGCTAGGAGTTCACGATCCCCCACATCGTAGTTCCTCTCAGCCGGGGTAAGCCGGTGTGAGAAGATAGCGCACGGATGAAGCTTCTTGTCTTCACCCCTCTGAGACAGGACAGCTCCAACACCAACCTCTGAGGCGTCTACCTCCACCACAAACGGTTCATCCGTAGTCGGTAGTATCAGGATGGGAGCAGAGAGGACGCGCTGCTTGAGTCCTTGGAAGGCCGTCTCAGCTTCTCTTCCCCACAAAAACCTTGCATTGCCACCCTTGGTTAAAGCTGAGAGAGGGGCTGCCACCAAGCTGAAGTTCTTGATGAACTTGTGGTAAAAGTTAGTGAAGCCCAGGAAACACTGAACTTCCTTAACGGATTTGGGGGTGGGCCAATCCGCTACCGCCCCTACCTTCCTGGGGTCCATTTGGACTCGACCGGGTTCCACTACAAATCCCAGGAATTGTACTCGGGATGAATGGAATTCACATTTTTCCGGCTTAACATACAGATGGCTGTCTAGGAGGCGTTTGAGTACTTGTCTGACATGCTTTGTGTGTTCTTGAAGAGAGCTCGAAAAGATGATGATGTCATCCAAGTAAACGAACACAAATATGTTACGCATATCCCTAAGCACATCGTTTATGAGCGCTTGGAACACCGCTGGGGCGTTGGTCAGGCCGAAGGGCATCACCAAGTATTAATAGTGACCAGTAGGCGTGTTGAAAGCGGTCTTCCACTCGTCACCAGGTCTGATCCGCACAAGATGGTATGCGTTCCGCAGGTCAAGCTTCGTGAAAACAACTGCTTCCTGGAGCAGCTCGAAGGCTGTGGCCATAAGGGGTAGCGGGTAACGATTAAGGATGGTTATGGCATTGAGTCCCCGGTAGTCGATGCAAGGACGTAATCCACTGTCTTTCTTGGCCACAAAGAAAAACCCTGCTCCCGCCGGGGAGGTGGATGGACGCATGAGGCCTGCTTCCAGAGCATCCTTGATGTAGGTATCCATAGCAGCTCGTTCGGGTGGAGATAGGGAAAAGATCCGACCCCTGGGGGGGCAAGTGCCCGGAAACAGTTCGATGGGGCAATCATAAGGTCTATGGGGTGGTAGCATGGTGGCCCTCTGTTTGCTAAATACTAGTTTGAGGTCATGGTAACACTCGGGAACTCGGGTCAGGTCGATGGATTCTAAAGACTCGGGAGTAGAACTCGGGGAATTCGGGAAAATACAAGTAGCTTGGCACGTAGGACCCCACTGCTTGATAGTGCCCACAGACCAGTCGATGTGAGGGTTATGGCTGTGAAGCCAGGGGTATCCAAGGATGAGAGGGAACTCGGAACAGGAGATCAAATGAAAGTTCATCAATTCCTGGTGTTGTGAAACTGAAAGTCGCAAGGAGGTAGTGACATGAGTGACAAGTCCAGATCCCAAAGGGCTTCCATCCAATGTAGTAACCCTCATGGGGTCACTTAGAGGTTCAGAGGGAACGCCATTCTCCTTCGCCCAGACACCATCCATGAAGTTACCTGCGGCTCCAGAGTCTATCAAGGCTTGAAGGTGAAGCTTGTGGTTGTCCCAGGAAAGGGTGACTGGAATGAGCTGACCGGAGTTGGACGGATGGGAGGAGGTTATGTTTCCCGTTACAGTTCCCCCTGGTCTGTACGGGACAGAGCGTTTCCCTGGAGCCCGGGACACGTGGTACGGAAATAGCCCGGTTTGCCGCAATATAGACAGCGTCGCTCCCTCATCCGGCGGTCTCTTTCAGCCTGGGAGATGCATCCAATCTGCATGGCTTCCGGTGGAGCCAGCGAGGATAAAGGTGGGGACTCGGAGCTGGGACTGATAGGAGCTAGAGGTCTACGGTTGAGTTCTCTCTCTCTCAGACGCTGGTCAATGCGTGAGGCCAACTTGATCAGGGACTCGAGATTGTCCGGTGGTTCCCGAGTGGACAGTTCATCTTGGATAGTGTCGGAAAGGCCTTTCAGAAAGCACACCATGAGCGCCTCGTTGTTCCAGCCACTCGTTGCTGCCACCGTGCAGTCAGTTGAGGATGCCTGGTCATTCTTTAAAAGTAACTTCCTCACCATCTTAGATAAGCATGCTCCGTTCAGAAAATGCAGAACTAAGAACATATAAAGCCCCTGATTCACTCAAGACCTGACTGCCCTCGACCAGCACAAAAACATCCTGTGGCGGACTGCTATAGCATTGAACAGTCCCCACGATATGCAACTGTTCAGGGAAGTCAGGAACCAATACACGCAGTCAGTCAGGAAAGCTAAGGCCAGCTTTTTAAAGCAGAAATTTGCATACTGTAGCTCTAACTCCAAAAAGTTCTGGGACACTGTAAAGTCCATGGAGAACAAGAGCACCTCCTCCCAGCTGCTCACTGCACTGAGGCTAGGTAACACGGTCACCACCGATAAATCCATGATAATTGAAAACTTCAACAAGCATTTCTCAACTGCTGGCCATGCCTTCCTCCTGGCTCCTCCAACCTCGGCCAACAGCTCCCCCCCCCCGCAGCTACTCGCCCAAGCCTCCCCAGTTTCTCCTTAACCCAAAGCAAATGTTCTGAAAGAGCTGTAAAACCTGGACCCGTACAAATCAGCTGGGCTTGACAATCTGGACCCTCTATTTCTGAAGCTATCCGCCGCCATTGTCGCAACCCCTATTACCAGCCTGTTCAACCTCTCCTTCATATTGTCTTAGATCCCCAAGGACTGGAAAGCTGCCGCGGTCACCCCCCTCTTCAAAGGGGGAGACAACCTGGACCCAAACTGTTACAGACCTATATCCATCCTGCCCTGCCTATCTAAGGTCTTCGAAAGCCATGTCAACAAACAGATCACTGACCATCTCGAATCCCCCGTACCTTCTCCGCTGTGCAATCTGGTTTCCGAGCCGGTCACGGGTGCACCTCAGCCACGCTGTAGGTACTAAACGATATCATAACCACCATCGATAAAACACAGTACTGTGCAGCAGTCTTCATCGACCTGGCCAAGGCTTTCAACTCTGTCAATCACCATAGTCTTATCGACAGACTTATTAGCCTCGGTTTTTCTAATGACTGCCTTGCCTGGTTCACCAACTACTTAGCAGACAGAGTTCAGTGTGTCAAATCTGAGGGCATGTTGTCCGGTCCTCTGGTCCTCTGGGGGTGCCACAGGGTTCAATTCTCGGGCCGACTCTTTTCTCTCTATATATCAATGATGTTACTCTTTCTGCGGGCGATTCCCTGATCCGCCTCTACGCAGACGACACCATTCGGTATACTTCTGGCCCTTCCTTGGACACTGGGTTATCTAACCTCCAAAAGAGCTTCAATGCCATACAACACTCCTTCAGTGGCCCCCAACTGCTCTTAAACGCTAGTAAAACCAAGTGCATGTTTTTAAACTGTTCCCTGCCTGCACCCGCACGCCCGACTAGCATCACCACCCTGGATGGTTCCGACCTAGAATATGTGGACATCTATAAGTACCTAGGTGTCTGGCTAGACTGTAAACTCTCCTTCCAGACTCATATCAAACATCTCCAATCCAAAATCAAATTTAGAATCGGCTTTCGCAACAAAGCCTCCTTCACTCACGCCGCCAAATTTACCCTAGTAAAACTGACTATCCTACCAATCCTCGACGTCGGCGATGTCATCTACAAAATAGTTTCCAATACTCTACTCGGCAAACTGGATGCAGTTTATCACAGTGCCATCCGTTTTGTTACTAAAGCACCTTATACCACCCACCACTGCGACCTGTATGCTCTAGTCGGCTGGCCCTCGCCTCATATTCGTCGCCAGACCCACTGGCTCCAGGTCATCTACAAGTCCATGCTAGGTAAAGCTCCACCTTATCTCAGTTCACTGGTCACGATGGCAACACCCACCTGTAGCACGCGCTCCAGCAGGTGTATCTCACTGGTCATCCCCAAAGCCAACACCTCATTTGGCTGCCTTTCCTTCCAGTTCTCTGCTGCCTGTGACTGGAACGAATTGCAAAAATCGTTGAAGTTTGAGACTTTTATCTCCCTCATCACCTTTAAACACCTGCTATCTGAGCAGCTAACCGATCGCTGCAACTGTACATAGTCCATTGGTAAATAGCCCACCCAATTTACCTACCTCATCCCCATACTGTTTTTATTTATTTACTTTTCTGCTCTTTTTCACACCAGTATCTCTACCTGCACATGACCATCTGATCATGTATCACTCCAGTGTTAATCTGCTAAATTGTAATTATTCGCCTACCTCCTCATGCCTTTTGCACACAATGTATATAGACTTTTTTTTCTCTTTTTTCCCCTACTGTGTTAATTACTTGTTTATTGTTTATTCCATGTGTAACTCTGTGTTGTTGTCTGTTCACACTGCTATGCTT
Source organism: Oncorhynchus gorbuscha (assembly GCF_021184085.1). Taxonomy (NCBI): domain Eukaryota; kingdom Metazoa; phylum Chordata; class Actinopteri; order Salmoniformes; family Salmonidae; genus Oncorhynchus; species Oncorhynchus gorbuscha. The sequence continues at coordinate 16,223,437 of NC_060177.1, read as the reverse complement.
TATCTTGGCCAGGTCGCAGTTGTAAATGAGAACTTGTTCTCAACTTGCCTACCTGGTTAAATAAAGGTGAAATTAAAAAATAAATAAATAAAAAATCCGGCTGAATGATAAACAACCTATCAATTAAATGAATGAGTCACAATGGTATTGACATTTAGACCATCACTCACCAGATCTACTAACTCCAAGCCATGGGGATTGAAGCTACATTTGTACCACTGGGCATTGACTCTACGAAACTCCATATCTTGCAACAAAAACCTTTATCACAACAAAAATACTCTAACACTCTTCTACAGGACAAAGGCCCAAGTTGCAAATGAGGTCGTCAGCCAGATGAATGTGATGAATGAGTCAAGCGAGGGAATGAAATTGCTAGTAGATCCACATTCTAGTTGGACTCCAGCTCCGAGACAAGTTGGTGTGTGAGATTGATGGATGACCATTGTCCATTCATTGGTACAGTGACACCTGATGTTTGGCTGGGGTCTACACAGGGCTATGGGCTCTACTCTACAGAACCCCACAAATACAGGGACTGTGTCACACTCTTGGACAATGAAGGATATCATCTTCTCCAACACTCTGTCTTGACCAGTTTGCAGTCCTGATGTGGCCTTACGCTCCACAGGGAGTGAAGAGGAGTAAGAAGTAAGTAACATTGAGGTTCTTCTCCTGATCTAAAACCTCCTAGATCAGGGGTGTCAAACATACGGCCCGCGGGCCGGAACCGGCCCCCAAGGAGGTTCGATCAGGCCCGCAGGATAATTTGAAAGTGGAAAAAATGCATAAAAGACATGGAATTAATATTTTTAATTCGCTGCAATTCATGGATTATCCGCTAAGGGGCGCACTCTTTCCATCAGAGTAGAAGACAAGCCGCATCACTGAGACAGACTGAAAACAGCAGACGGTATCAATGCGCCATCTGCTGCTTGTTACGACGTTGTTAATACCTTGGTCTCTACCTCTCCGCTACACCCTCATTAGCCAAAATGTCGTTATCCAAACGGAGAAAAGTAGATAAGGAGTGTAGAATTTTCAAAGAAAAATGGACCACGTCCTATTTATTTACAGAGATGCACGGAAAACCTTTGTGCTTGGTGTGTTTGCAACAAGTTTCGGTATTGAAGGAATATAATATTCGACTCCACTACGAGACTCATCACAGCGAAAAATATGACGGCTTGCAAGGACAACTGAGAAGAGATAAGATTAACGAATTGCTGGCGGGTCTGAGGAAACAGCAGTCAACTTTCATCCAGAGCCGAGAAGTCAGTGAAGCAGCGGTAAAAGCCAGCTACCTAATTGCTAGCGAAATAGCATTAGCATCGAAGCCGTATTCCGACGGTGACTTTGTTAAACGATGCATGATGAAGGCGGCTGAACTTGTATGTCCCGAGAAGCGACAAGCTTTTGCCAATATTAGCCTGACGAGGAATACTATAGCAGAGAGGATTTCGGAACTATCGGCAGATTTAGACAGTCAATTGAAACAGAGAGTCAAGTCATTTATTGCATTTTCCGTGGCAATTGACGAGAGCACTGACATCACAGACGTGGCCCAACTGGCCATATTTATTCGAGGAGTTGATGAGACATTGACTGTTACTGAAGAGTTTCTTGAGTTGGTGCCAATGATGGACACCACAACAGCCGAGGACATTTTCGGCTCTGTCGTTGCTGCATTGGACAGAGTTGGAGTGGACTGGTCCCGCGCTGTCAGCCTGGCTACAGACGGCGCGCCATCCATGGTCGGAAAGAAAGCAGGTGTCGCGACAAAGTTCAAAGACAAAGTACAAGCCCTTAATGGAGGAGATCGTTTCTGGACATTTCACTGTATTTTGCACCAGGAGGCATTGTGTTGCAAGTCGCTGAAAATGGACCACGTCATGGAGGTGGTTGTTCGCACTGTAAATTTCATCCGGTCCAGAGGTCTGAACCATCGTCAGTTTGACAAACTTCTCAGCGACAGCAACATTACCCACAGCCTGTCATACCACACTGAAGTGAGATGGTTAAGCCGAGGCGCTGTGCTGAGGCATTTCTTTGATCTACGAGAGGAAATCGGACAGTTCATGGAGAAAAAAGGAAAACCGGTGTTGGAATTACAATCTCAGGAATGGCTACGGGACCTTGCATTCATGGTTGATATTACTGAACACTTGAACAATCTGAACAAAATGTTGCAAGGCTGCAAAAAAGTTGTCACACAGTTTTCTGACAACATACATGCATTTAAGTTAAAGCTGACTTTGTGGGAGATGCAACTGGCAAATGGCAACCCTGCTCATTTCCCCTGTCTGAGAGATGTGTGTGTGACCAGACCTGATGCGGACATGAAACGGTACAAAGACAAAATTGCAGGACTACTGCGGGAGTTTGAGAAACGTTTTCAGGTATTTGGTGAACTTGAGACAGAATTTTCAGTTTTTCGCTCACCTTTCACAGTTAAAGCTTCTGATCTGCCGGTCGAAATTCAGCTAGAGATAATTGATTTGCAGTGTGATGCAGATTTGAAGGGCAAATTTGCCTCTGTAGGTCTGGACAGATTTTATCAGTATCTACAACCAGGGTACCCCAAATTAACAGCCCTGGCTGCTAAAATTTTGTGCATGTTTGGGACAACCTACCTTTGTGACCAAATTTTCTCAGTGATGAATATCAATAAAACAAAAATGCGTTCAAGGCTCACAAACAAGCACTTAAATGACATTCTGAAAGTGACAGCTAGTCAGGACATGACACCTGGTGTTGATGCACTTGTACAGGCCAAAAGATGCCAAGTTTCAGGTACAAATACAAGTCCAGACTAGACTAACACCTTTAAAATGCTGCCTTAGATACTGTTTGCATTGAAAGAATACAGCTCTGTGAAGATGAATCCTTACTGTGGTGATTTAAAAAATGTGCACTTTAATGTTAGTCAGCAGCTTCAAAACAAAAGTTGTGTGATGGAATTCTACTGTTCATACAACTCCATCAATTTTCAGTATGTATTGTATGTGTATGTATGTTTCATGTATGAAGTTTACAGATTTACAGGACAGGCAACACTTTCTTCATTACACATTTAAAATCACTCTCCTTAGTTTGTAAGGTGTACGCAGGGATTACATTTAGATTTTATATGCGTATGTGTAAGTGGTTTAAAAATTCCTTTCTTTAAAAGTCTCATTTAATCTTAAAGTGCATTACTATATTTTTCAGTACCAATTAAAGTTTTGTGCCTTTGTACAATCAGTGGGATCAGTTGCAATGCATATTTGTGAATGATAAAAGTAAATTGCACATTTGTCTAAGGAAATATGAGGTGTTTCATGAAATGTTTTGTAAAAGGATAGTTCATTAAATTTCAATATTTTCCTAATGTTCTTGTGCTTCTTTACACCAAAACAAAGGAAAGACATGATATTTTGGTTATTTATAGCAGAGTATGGTATAATTTTAATGGTCCGGCCCACTTGACATCTCCCTAGGCCGTATGTGGCCCACGATGCGAAATGAGTTTGACACCCCTGTCCTAGATCAAAACTTGACCATTTAACTGACCAGTTAATATAAACCCTTCATCATTCTCAGAAGTGGTTTCTGTCATTTTATATTTTGTCCAGTCATGTAAACTAAAGTAAGATAAGGGCCAGAGGCTTCGTATTGAATTCTTTAATATGTGGAGCTAAGAAGTGAAAGTGTGTCCTGTTATCAATAATGGGAATAATAACCATGACAGGGAAACGCATCTGGCCCTTAGACCCTCAGCCGTAGACAGATGTATGAGAGGAATTAATAAGGCCTGCTGCCTGCCGTGCAGACAGCCACATGAGGAACAATAATATATACCATTTAATAATTAGACCTGGTTAACTTAGACCTGAGTCTCTCTCCCTTCCTCCCTCTCTTCCTCCCTCCTCCCTCCCTTTGTCCATCTCCCCCTCCCTCCCTCCCTCCCTCCCTCCCTCCCTCGCTCCCTCCCTCCCTCCCTCCCCCCCCCCCCCAGTCGGAGATGGAAGTAGCAGCCAGGGTATCAGTCAGTATATTCTGCTCTTGCCAAAGCAACACTAGGACTGGGCACGTTGCAGTGCCGTGAACACCAAGAGGACCTCTCCTCTTTACATGACAGGGGTCTCTAATTAAAGTGCGCAACGAGACACCCCCACGCCAGCCAAAGCTCCTCCGTATCAGCTCTACACCCACAATTAAAGCTATAGTCTGCGATTCGAAAATGAACAGAATAGGGTCCAGTCACTTGGTATACAGCTGACAAATGGACCCGGGGAAGTGAAACCCCTTTCAAATTCATAGAAGGTGTTCTAGATACCAGGACTGACAGTCTATGATGCCCACATGACAGTTTGAAACATATTTTGAAGCTATATATTGTTTGTTTACATTCTTGTTGCTTGTAAACAATGTAGTAATAAAACCTTAGATTTTGGGTTATGATAAAGACAAACAGTTAAGCTCAGCTCGTGATGCATTTATAAGTTATATTCTTCAAGAACCAATGTGTAAACATACAGATTTGAAATGACCATTGAACAGTTTCCCCAAATCACAGACTGCATCTTTAAATCCACTATGGGAGCCAAGGCGCTGCATTATTGATGGAGCAGAACGCTTGATTAGAACTCTTTACACAGCTCCGGAAGAGAACAGCCAGTCCGTTGTCATTAAACACCACTTCAACCAAGTCAAAACATACACACTTCCTAAACATCAGGGTTATGATGGAGGAACAACTGGATTGAATGTCAATGCAGGTTCATGTTAACATATGTTGGGGGGTTTAAACATACAGGAACAAGGTGAGCAAGCAAAGAAGAGAGGCACCTTAGGCCAGCAAAAGTAAAGGTCACCTTGATGGCCGATGGTCTGTGAGGGAAGTAGTTGAGGAAGTAAGATTTCACATCCCAAGTCACACAGATGCGAAAGGTGCTAAACTAAGTGAACCAGGGCAATTACAAAGCTCCATATGATGAATCAGCAAATGGTTGAAATTATAACAACCCCTGACCAGGAAATATGTCTGCACATCAAAGCCAGACGCCCATGAGAGGGGCTAAAGTGTATTACCGGCTGGGAGTCAATCAACCGTATGCTCAGTGTGCAGATAATGTAGCATGACTTCAGATCAAAAGCCCTGCTAATGAAAACAGGCTGCTATATGTAACACCAATGTATGTAGACTATGTATGCATTGAGAGGCTTCATGTGTTTGTGTATGTGAGTCTTTAAGAAATAATTCTAGATATCTTTCTCTCTCTCTCTCGGTCGGTCGGTCGGTCGGTCGGTCGGTCGGTCTGTCTGTCTGTCTGTCTGTCTGTCTGTCTGTCTGTCTGTCTGTCTGTCTGTCTGTCTGTCTGTCTGTCTGTCTGTCTGTCTGTCTGTCTGTCTGTCTGTCTGTCTGTCTGTCTGTCTGTCTGTCTGTCTGTCTGTCTGTCTGTCTGTCTGTCTGTCTGTCTGTCTGTCTGTCTGTGCGTGTGTGTCTGCCTGCACACCTACTGTATGAGTGTGTTTACAGGAGACTAGGGGGAATACTGTAAAAACTCCTCCTCTGCAATAGGTTTAATTAATACACACTCAGTGGTTGATAACATTGTGGCTGAAAGTAGATCTCTTTAAGAGATACTTAATCCAGCAGCTAAAGATTGTGCCGTTCCACTCCTCTCCTTTCCCCTCCTGTGTATCACAATCAAAGGTATTGTGTGGGTCTCCTGTGGACTCATTAGTGGACTGTTCAGCCCTCCCCAGAGCCCCCCACTCACCCTCCGCCCCCTCCCCTGTCCACTCCCCACCCCCCTCCCCTCCCCTCTCCAGCCCCCACCCTCTTCCCATCATCTGACCAGAGCAGTCAGGGAAGCTCCTATTATGACATTCATTAGGCCCTGCTGATGGACACCTAGCCACTGCACTAGTCTCATCAGTCCTGTGATTAATCATGCCCTGTTATCTACCGACCACTATCTGCTGGCTGTACAGGGGAGGAGGTGGAGGTGTGTGCATGTTTGTGTGTGTGTGTGTCTTTGTGTGTATGGGGCGTGTGTTTGCATGTGCGAGAAGGGAGGTTGAGGTCAGGTATCAGAGGTCAGATATTGTCTGTAAGGCAACAGAGGTGATCAGCGGTCCTTCAGTACTGGACATCATCCACTACAATCACTGTTTACACACACAAAGAGGACCATCAACAGGTCAGAGTATTGAACGATCCATATGGCCCTCAGATACAAAAACAACCGACTGGTTAAGGGGAGAAAATGACCAATATATAAAAAGGTGAGGATTAAGATGAAGAAAGGGCCTGGATAAACATCTAACTTCACTGATCAACATTCAGCCAGCATCATACAATGGCATGCAGGTTACTGGGTGGGATGGAGTGAAAGAGCTATTGGACCATGCTAAACCACTGCAACAGAGGAAACCACATCATGTCTCCGCATTAATAAAACCTCTGAGATGTAATCATTATGAGCACCTTACGTGCCTGGCCTCTGTTTACTGAGCACTCTAATAGCTAACTGGTCAAGACTGATTTATCTGAGAAGGTGCTTAGTGTTCCACAGGCCTGGCTGCCTGACTGAGAGATGGGTTGGTTTAGACTTCTAAAATGCACTTTATAAATACAAAAGCAAATAGCTGCCTGGGGAGGGGGGTATGGTGTGTGTGTACATACATGGTACATGCGTGTGTGTGCGTGTGTGTGTGTGCATGTGTGTGTAAATGTGTGCTGCTGTATCATCTTGCGCTTAGGGGAAGAAGAAAGAAGAACTGTTCTATAGTCAGAACTCTTCAGTCTCCTGCCTGCTATGCATTACTGGGGATGTACAGCAAATTACACCCGGCGTCCATTAGTTCTTTTCAGGGTTAATATTGATGCAGATATCATTTCTATCTACGGTGTCATTTATTTGAAATACTATGTGAGGGAAGTAGCTCCGGCAGTGAATCAAATCAATTGATAGAGCAGTTAGCCTCGCAGCCCGGCCTGTCTGGGAGACCGCTGAGCGAGCATGAAATATTATGGAGATTGTTCTTTAAAGTGATCTCTTTATCATCATTTGTCTGCAGCCTGGGTGATCCTATCCAGCCCACGCAGCACTAGCTGCTTTCCTCTTGGGCACCAGCTGTCATAACTCAATCAGCTGGATAATGCAGTCGCGTGCTGCATGCTACCGCTGCGGTGTGTGTGCCCCTCTCACCCCCCCCCGTCCACCTCCTCTACCCCTCACATCCCCCTCCTCCAACCCTCGCCTCCCCCTCCTCCAACCCTCGCCTCCCCCTCCTCCAACCCTTGCCTCCCCCTCCTCCAACCCTCGCCTCCCCCTCCTCCAACCCTCGCCTCCCCCTCCTCCAACCCTCGCCTCCCCCTTCGCACCTCTTTGCCTCCCCCTTCACATCCCGGCCGCTGCACTTGTCAAGGAGCATCCAGAGAGCTGCTCATCATCGGCGCTGATGGCCCTTCCTCTCTGGGGCCTGCTTGTTTATGTCACTTCCTATGTGAGGGGCCACTAGTTCATGTCACCCACTACAGTAGGAGCATGACTGCTGCGTTATTTCATGTTCAGCTCAGCTGGCTGTCGGTGTGTGTGTGAGTGTGTGTGAGTGTGTATGTGTGAGTGTGTGTATGTGTGTGAGTGTGTGTGTGTGGAGCCAGGGCTTGGTGGCTTGGTAAAACCCCCCTCCTCAGTATGACAGCTAGTTTAACTCCCATGCTGTCTGTTTTGTTGTGCTCAAAGTGAACATACGTCTTTTATGGCTCCCTTCTCCACAGTCTGTTAGTGAGCCTGTGGATGGTTGTTTTACTGCCCATAAATAGTCACGTGTGGCATATTTTTTGCGTCATAAGGACGGCAGTTAAGAGACTCACTTCAAGAGAGACATCTTACTTAGGGTCATCAACCATTCAGTCCACTAAAAATGAACTATTGTCATAGTGGACTCTCAAAACAATATACAATAGTATATACTGTATACAAAAACAACATACAATACTATATACTGTATACAAAAACAATACTGTCTCCAGCCTCTCTCAGAAGAATATACACTATAGGCACTGATATTTATCCATATGGGTGTCTCTGGGTTCAGTTGAGTGGGCATTTTTAGTGAACGGTCCATAGATGGCATCTTCAGTGACAGACAGGAACTGGCCATAGATGGCATCTTCAGGGACAGACAGGAACTGTCCATAGATGGCATCTTCAGTGACAGACAGGAACTGGCCATAGATGGCATATTCAGTGACAGACAGGAACTGGCCATAGATGGCATCTTCAGTGACAGACAGGAACTGGCCATAGATGGCATCTTCAGTGACAGACAGGAACTGGCCATAGATGGCATCTTCAGTGACAGACAGGAACTGGCCATAGATGGCATCTACGGTGACAGGGCCAGGACAGTAAAGGGCGTTAAGGAAAAAGCTGCATTATTCAAAGACAGCAGGACACCAGGATCCGCTGGCTGTGTCATGTCATCCTGATCCGTGCCTTATACCCTACTGATATTCCATCACTCACCATGTACTGGATACTGTGGCAGACAGTACAGGACCTTCCGCACCAACTGATACTCAATACCATACTTTGCCCTTTGATATACAATCACGTCAACATGAAGGGTGACACTGAGCCATGGATGTTGACGTGGACGATAATTGTGTAAAGTGATGATGTGGGACGTAGTTACTGTACATAGTTGACATCATATGGTGTTACTGACCTGTACTCTCTCCAAAACCAATACTTGTCCAGAGTGTGCTCTCTCCATCTCTCTCTCCATCTCTCTCTCCATCTACCGCTCTCTCCATCTCTCTCTCCATCTACCTATCCATCTCTCTCTTTCACTCTCTAGCTCTCCACCTCTCCATCTACCTCTCTCTCGCTCTCCATCTACCTCTCTCCTCATCTACCTGTCTCTCCATCTACCTGTCTCTCCATCTACCTGTCTCTCCATCTACCTCTCTCTCGCTCTCCATCTCTCTCTCTCTCCACCTCTCTCTCTCGCTCTCCATCCCTCTCTCTCACTCTCCATTTCTCTCTCTAGCTCACCATCTCTCTCTCTCTCACTCTCCATCTCTCTCTCTAGCTCACCATGTCTCTCTCTCTAGCTCTCCACCTCTCTCTCTCGCTCTCCATCCCTCTCTCTCTCACTCTCCATTTCTCTCTCTAGCTCACCATCTCTCTCTCACTCTCCATTTCTCTCTCTCGCTCACCATCTCTCTCTCTCTAGCTCTCCACCTCTCACTCTCTCGCTCCCCATCTCTTTCTCTCTAGCTATCCATCTCTCTCTCACTCTCCATTTCTCTCTCTCACTCTCCATTTCTCTCTCTCTTGCTCTCCATCTCTCTCAATTCAATTCAATTCAAGGGCTTTATTGGCATGGGAAACATGTGTTAACATTGTCAAAGTAAGTGAGGTAGACAACATACAAAGTGAATATCTGAAGTGAAAAACAACAAACATTAACAGTAAACATTACACATACAGAAGTTTCAAAACAATAAAGGCATTACAAATGTCATATTATATATATACAGTGTTTTAACAATGTACAAATAGTTAAAGGACACAAGATAAAATAAATAAGCATAAATATGGGTTGTATTTACAATGGTGTTTGTTCTTCACTGGTTGCCCTTTTCTCGTGGCAACAGGTCACAAATCTTGCTGCTGTGATGGCACACTGTGGAATTTCACCCAGTAGATATGGGAGTTTTTCAAAGTTGGATTTGTTTTCGAATTCTTTGTGGATCTGTGTAATCTGAGGGAAATATGTCTCTCTAATATGGTTATACATTGGGCAGGAGGTTAGGAAGTGCAGCTCAGTTTCCACCTCGTTTTGTGGGCAGTGAGCACATAGCCTGTCTTCTCTTGAGAGCCATGTCTGCCTATGGCGGCCTTTTTCAATAGCAAGGCTATGCTCACTGAGTCTGTACATAGTCAAAGCTTTCCTTAATTTTGGGTCAGTCACAGTGGTCAGGTATTCTGCCGCTGTGTACTCTCTGTGTAGGGCCAAATAGCATTCTAGTTTGCTCTGTTTTTTTGTTCATTCTTTCCAATGTGTCAAGTAATTATCTTTTTGTTTTCTCATGATTTGGTTGGGTCTAATTGTGCTGTTGTCCTGGGGCTCTGTAGGGTGTGTTTATGTTTGTGAACAGAGCCCCAGGACCAGCTTGCTTAGGGGACTCTTCTCCAGGTTCATCTCTCTGTAGGTGATGGCTTTGTTATGGAAGGTTTGGGAATCGCTTCCTTTTAGGTGGTTGTAGAATTTAAATGCTCTTTTCTGGATTTTGATAATTAGTGGGTATCGGCCCAATTCTGCTCTGCATGCATTCTCTCTCTCACTCTCCATCTCTCTCTCTCTCGCTCTGTTTATAGTTTGTTTGTATAAACATCAGAGCGCTAAAAACAATCAACACACAAACCTCCTGCAGAACTGTGTGTATGAGTAGGGTTTATGACCAACACCAATACAAACAAACTTCCTGCAGAACTGTGTGTATGAGTAGGGTTTATGACCAACACCAATACAAACAAACCTCCTGCAGAACAGTGTGTATGAGTAGGGTTTATGACCAACACCAATACAAACAAACCTCCTGCAGAACAGTGTGTATGAGTAGGGTTTATGACCAACACCAATACAAACAAACCTCCTGCAGAACAGTGTGTATGAGTAGGGTTTATGACCAACACCAATACAAACAAACCTCCTGCAGAACAGTGTGTATGAGTAGGGTTTATGACCAACACCAATACAAACAAACTTCCTGCAGAACTGTGTGTATGAGTAGGGTTTATGACCAACACCAATACAAACAAACCTCCTGCAGAACAGTGTGTATGAGTAGGGTTTATGACCAACACCAATACAAACAAACCTCCTGCAGAACAGTGTGTATGAGTAGGGTTTATGACCAACACCAATACAAACAAACCTCCTGCAGAACAGTGTGTATGAGTAGGGTTTATGACCAACACCAATACAAACAAACCTCCTGCAGAACAGTGTGTATGAGTAGGGTTTATGACCAACACCAATACAATCAACACACAAACCTCCGGCAGAACAGCGTGTACGAGTAGGGTTTATGACCAACACCAATACAATCAACACACAAACCTTCTGCAGAACAGTGTGTACGAGTAGGGTTTATGACCAACACCAATACAATCAACACACAAACCTCCTGCAGAACAGTGTGTACGAGTAGGGTTTATGACCAACACCAATACAATCAACACACAAACCTCCTGCAGAACAGTGTGTACGAGTAGGGTTTATGACCAACACCAATACAATCAACACACAAACCTCCTGCAGAACAGTGTGTACGAGTAGGGTTTATGACCAACACCAATACAATCAACACACAAACCTCCTGCAAAACAGTGTGTATGAGTAGGGTTTATGACCAACACCAATACAATCAACACACAAACCTCCTGCAGAACAGTGTGTATGAGTAGGGTTTATGACCAACACCAATACAAACAAACCTCCTGCAGAACAGTGTGTATGAGTAGGGTTTATGACCAACACCAATACAAACAAACCTCCTGCAGAACAGTGTGTATGAGTAGGGTTTATGACCAACACCAATACAAACAAACCTCCTGTAGAACAGTGTGTATGAGTAGGGTTTATGACCAACACCAATACAATCAACACACAAACCTCCTGCAGAACAGTGTGTACGAGTAGGGTTTATGACCAACACCAATACAATCAACACACAAACCTCCTGCAGAACAGTGTGTATGAGTAGGGTTTATGACCAACACCAATACAAACAAACCTCCTGCAGAACAGTGTGTATGAGTAGGGTTTATGACCAACACCAATACAATCAACACATAAACCTCCTGCAGAACAGTGTGTACGAGTAGGGTTTATGACCAACACCAATACAATCAACACACAAACCTCCTGCAGAACAGTGTGTATGAGTAGGGTTTATGACCAACACCAATACAATCAACACACAAACCTCCTGCAGAACAGTGTGTATGAGTAGGGTTTATGACCAACACCAATACAAACAAACCTCCTGCAGAACAGTGTGTATGAGTAGGTTTTATGACCAACACCAATACAAACAAACCTCCTGCAGAACAGTGTGTATGAGTAGGGTTTATGACCAACACCAATACAATCAACACACAAACCTCCTGCCGAACAGTGTGTATGAGTAGGGTTTATGATCAACACCAATATAATCAACACACAAACCTCCTGCAGAACAGTGTGTATGAGTAGGGTTTATGACCAACACCAATACAAACAACACACAAACCTCCTGCAGAACAGTGTGTACGAGTAGGGTTTATGACCAACACCAATACAATCAACACACAAACCTCCTGCAGAACAGTGTGTACGAGTAGGGTTTATGACCAACACCAATACAATCAACACACAAACCTCCTGCAGAACAGTGTGTACGAGTAGGGTTTATGACCAACACCAATACAATCAACACACAAACCTCCTGCAGAACAGTGTGTGACCAACACCAATACAATCAACACAGTAGGGTTTATGACCAACACCAATACAATCAACACACAAACCTCCTGCAGAACTGTGTGTATGAGTAGGGTTTATGACCAACACCAATACAAACAAACCTCCCGCAGAACAGTGTGTATGAGTAGGGTTTATGACCAACACCAATACAAACAAACCTCCTGCAGAACAGTGTGTATGAGTAGGGTTTATGACCAAAACCAATACAATCAACACACAAACCTCCTGCAGAACAATGTGTACGAGTAGGGTTTATGACCAACACCAATACAATCAACACACAAACCTCCTGCAGAACAGTGTGTACGAGTAGGGTTTATGACCAACACCAATACAATCAACACACAAACCTCCGGCAGAACAGCGTGTACGAGTAGGGTTTATGACCAACACCAATACAATCAACACACAAACCTTCTGCAGAACAGTGTGTACGAGTAGGGTTTATGACCAACACCAATACAAACAAACAATGACCAACACCAATACAATCAACACACAAACCTCCTGCAGAACAGTGTGTATGAGTAGGGTTTATGACCAACACCAATACAATCAACACACAAACCTCCTGCAGAACAGTGTGTACGAGTAGGGTTTATGACCAACACCAATACAATCAACACACAAACCTCCTGCAGAACAGTGTGTACGAGTAGGGTTTATGACCAACACCAATACAATCAACACACAAACCTCCTGCAAAACAGTGTGTATGAGTAGGGTTTATGACCAACACCAATACAATCAACACACAAACCTCCTGCAGAACAGTGTGTATGAGTAGGGTTTATGACCAACACCAATACAAACAAACCTCCTGCAGAACAGTGTGTATGAGTAGGGTTTATGACCAACACCAATACAATCAACACACAAACCTCCTGCAGAACAGTGTGTATGAGTAGGGTTTATGACCAACACCAATACAAACAAACCTCCTGCAGAACAGTGTGTATGAGTAGGGTTTATGACCAACACCAATACAAACAAACCTCCTGCAGAACAGTGTGTATGAGTAGGGTTTATGACCAACACCAATACAAACAAACCTCCTGTAGAACAGTGTGTATGAGTAGGGTTTATGACCAACACCAATACAATCAACACACAAACCTCCTGCAGAACAGTGTGTATGAGTAGGGTTTATGACCAACACCAATACAATCAACACACAAACCTCCTGCAGAACAGTGTGTATGAGTAGGGTTTATGACCAACACCAATACAAACAAACCTCCTGCAGAACAGTGTGTATGAGTAGGGTTTATGACCAACACCAATACAATCAACACACAAACCTCCTGCAGAACAGTGTGTATGAGTAGGGTTTATGACCAACACCAATACAATACAAATCAACACACAAACCTCCTGCAGAACAGTGTGTATGAGTAGGGTTTATGACCAACACCAATACAATCAACACACAAACCTCCTGCAGAACAGTGTGTATGAGTAGGGTTTATGACCAACACCAATACAAACAAACCTCCTGCAGAACAGTGTGTATGAGTAGGTTTTATGACCAACACCAATACAAACAAACCTCCTGCAGAACAGTGTGTATGAGTAGGGTTTATGACCAACACCAATACAATCAACACACAAACCTCCTGCAGAACAGTGTGTATGAGTAGGGTTTATGATCAACACCAATATAATCAACACACAAACCTCCTGCAGAACAGTGTGTATGAGTAGGGTTTATGACCAACACCAATACAAACAACACACAAACCTCCTGCAGAACAGTGTGTACGAGTAGGGTTTATGACCAACACCAATACAATCAACACACAAACCTCCTGCAGAACAGTGTGTACAGTGTGTATGAGTAGGGTTTATGACCAACACCAATACAATCAACACACAAACCTCCTGCAGAACAGTGTGTACGAGTAGGGTTTATGACCAACACCAATACAATCAACACACAAACCTCCTGCAGAACAGTGTGTATGAGTAGGGTTTATGACCAACACCAATACAAACAAACCTCCTGCAGAACAGTGTGTGCAGAACTGTGTGAGTAGGGTTTATGACCAACACCAATACAATCAACACACAAACCTCCTGCAGAACAGTGTGTATGAGTAGGGTTTATGACCAACACCAATACAAACAAACCTCCTGCAGAATAGTGTGTATGAGTAGGGTTTATGACCAACACCAATACAAACAAACCTCCTGCCGAACAGTGTGTATGAGTAGGGTTTATGATCAACACCAATACAATCAACACACAAACCTCCTGCAGAACAGTGTGTATGAGTAGGGTTTATGAACAACACCAATACAATCAACACACAAACCTACTGCAGAACAGTGTGTACGAGTAGGGTTTATGACCAACACCAATACAATCAACACACAAACCTCCTGCAGAACAGTGTGTATGAGTAGAGTTTATGACCAACACCAATACAATCAACACACAAACCTCCTGCAGAACAGTGTGTATGAGTAGGGTTTATGACCAACACCAATACAAACAAACCTCCTGCAGAACAGTGTGTATGAGTAGGGTGTATGACCAACACCAATACAATCAACACACAAACCTCCTGCAGAACAGTGTGTATGAGTAGGGTTTATGACCAACGCCAATACACACAAACCTCCTGCAGAACAGTGTGTATGAGTAGGGTTTATGACCAACGCCAATACAAACAAACCTCCTGCAGAACAGTGTGTATGAGTAGGGTTTATGACCAACACCAATACAAACAAACCTCCTGCAGAACTGTGTGTATGAGTAGGGTTTATGACCAACACCAATACAAACAAACCTCCTGCAGAACTGTGTGTATGAGTAGGGTTTATGACCAACACCAATACAAACAAACCTCCTGCAGAACTGTGTGTATGAGTAGGGTTTATGACCAACACCAATACAATCAACACACAAACCTCCTGCAGAACAGTGTGTATGAGTAGGGTTTATGACCAACACCAATACAATCAACACACAAACCTCCTGCAGAACAGTGTTTATGAGTAGGGTTTATGACCAACACCAATACAAACAAACCTCCTGCAGAACAGTGTGTATGAGTAGGGTTTATGACCAACGCCAATACAAACAAACCCCCTGCAGAACAGTGTGTATGAGTAGGGTTTATGACCAACACCAATACAAACAAACCTCCTGCAGAACTGTGTGTATGAGTAGGGTTTATGACCAACACCAATACAATCAACACACAAACCTCCTGCAGAACAGTGTGTATGAGTAGGGTTTATGACCAACACCAATACAATCAACACACAAACCTCCTGCAGAACAGTGTTTATGAGTAGGGTTTATGACCAACACCAATACAAACAAACCTCCTGCAGAACAGTGTGTATGAGTAGGGTTTATGACCAACGCCAATACAAACAAACCTCCTGCAGAACAGTGTGTATGAGTAGGGTTTATGACCAACACCAATACAAACAAACCTCCTGCAGAACTGTGTGTATGAGTAGGGTTTATGACCAACACCAATATAAACAAACCTCCTGCAGAACTGTGTGTATGAGTAGGGTTTATGACCAACACCAATACAAACAAACCTCCTGCAGAACTGTGTGTATGAGTAGGGTTTATGACCAACACCAATATAAACAAACCTCCTGCAGAACATTGTGTATGAGTAGGGTTTATGACCAACACCAATACACACAAACCTCCTGCAGAACAGTGTGTATGAGTAGGGTTTATGACCAACACCAATACACACAAACCTCCTGCAGAACAGTGTGTATGAGTAGGGTTTATGACCAACACCAATACACACAAACCTCCTGCAGAACAGTGTGTATGAGTAGGGTTTATGACCAACACCAATACAAACAAACCTCCTGCAGAACAGTGTGTATGAGTAGGGTTTATGACCAACACCAATACACACAAACCTCCTGCAGAACAGTGTGTATGAGTAGGGTTTATGACCAACGCCAATACAAACAATACAAACAAACTTAGTATAAAGATTATTCTACTCAAATTGAATGGTAACAAGTTATATGTGTACCTAGTATTCATCGACAAAATAAACATTTGTTGATCTATTGTCTACAGACAATAATGTCACTGAGCAGCTAGAGCCACATTTATACATACTGTATTTCTGAACAACTGATTGTGACCAGCTCTGCCAGGGCAGTGACGTAGTAACAAGCGCTACTGGGCTGAAACAATGAAGGCTCTTAGCAGAAAGAGAATGGCCATTTGTCACTGTACACTGATCACATTCATACAGGGGCATTGTACTGGTGTAAAAATGGACGTCCAACACATTAATCAGAGACAGATGGAAGGTTCAGCTGTCGCCTGGTGCTGGGAAACAGAGAGACAGAGCCTGGGCTCTAAAAGGCCAGGGTGTGTTGGTGTGGCTCTCAGTGTCCCAGTGACTGGTGATAACCACTAGCTCACCATATTGTTCATGGAGACCAGAGTGGAGTGGAGGGTAAGAGGTGGCCACACACGAACACACACAAGCCAGAGAAACAGCCTCCTAACACAGCTTTAATAACACAGTCTTGTGGTGAAAAGAAGACCTGGATTCAAACCCAGTCAGTCACACTGTGCAACCTCATAGATTTTCATTTCAAATCCAAACAGACTAATTAAAACGAGTCCCTAAAGACTGTAGACCAGGAGGAATACATCTCTGTAGACCAGGAGGAATACATTTCTGTAGACCAGGAGGAATACATCTCTGTAGACCAGGAGGAATACATTTCTGTAGACCAGGAGGAATACATCTCTGTAGACCAGGAGGAATACATCTCTGTAGACCAGGAGGAATACATCTCTGTAGACCAGGAGGAATACATCTCTGTAGACCAGGAGGAATACATCTCTGTAGACCAGGAGGAATACATCTCTGTAGACCAGGAGGAATACATCTCTGTAGACCAGGAGGAATACATCTCTGTAGACCAGGAGGAATACATCTCTGTAGACCAGGAGGAATACATCTCTGTAGACCAGGAGGAATGCATCTCTTCATATAGGAGTGTAAGTAATGTTCCAGCCCACCACACCAGACTGTTGTGTATGACTCATGTTCACCAGCTGGATACCATTCTCCCCCCAGCTTCACTATCCTGATTGGACAGGTAGACACTAAGGCGCGTTGCTTGTCTCCACTATGTTTCCACAGATTCAGCAGAAACTGTTTTATTGTGCGTTTTTGCCTCACCAATCCAAACAATGTGAGCTGCATGCACATGGCACATGGCTCCGTTTTGGCTGTGTGACGTAGGTTGGTTCCTCTACCGTTCTATGAATTACCCAGATATTGTGTTGGCTTTAGAGAGAGCGGGAGAAAGAGGGCTGCTCGATAGCTTTAGAGTTTTACCTAAGGTTAAACTGAGATTTTAATTTGAAGCATTGACTTTAATAATCCCCTGCCACTGTCCAAGTGGTGCTCTGTTTTCTCTCCACTGAATGGGTTCAGGGTGTGTGTATGTGTGTGAGTGCTTTTCGTGCGTGTGTGTTCTTGTGTATCATGCAGGGTTCTGGTGGCAGGTAGCCGGGTACACAGCGGGTGCACGGTTGGTCTGTGACAACCTCTCTCTGCTCCCAGGGGCAGATCTGCCACACTCTCCAAATTACACAGTGGGCTGGAGTCAATGCACTGAAACTAAGCACAAACAACAACCAAGTCTGCCCCTTATTCTGAATCAAAGTGAACTTACATGAACCAGGTTGTGGATGCGTCATTCTACAAGGCCACACCCATACTACAGAACATCCCCTGCTGTTTCATTCATGAAAACTCCTCCTCAACCTCCCCTCGTTCTCACCCTCCTATCTCTCTATCCTCCCTGTGTTGTGTGTCACAGTGTGTAGCTGGTTTGCATTAAAGGAAAGGGCTCCAGAGGTTCTTTGCAGCGACCAGCTTTCTCTCAAAACCAAACTCAAACACAACCAAAAATGACACCGTACGTCTCAGCTGCTGTTCCCAAAACTCCCTCATATTCACGGTTCAGTCCAGCTGGTACAGTACAACAGTATCAGCAACACCATGAAGACTGGCAGAACGGAGCAGAAATATACTCTCCAGCTGTGGTGGGCACACACACACAGGCATGCACACACACACACTGGCTCTGTGCATGCCACTAGACAGACCAGACTGTGTGTGTGGTGTAGGTCTGTGTGTGTCATGCCATCAGAATGTGTGGTTCTGTTGTGTGATGGAGGTCCTGAGAACGATGGCTGTAGCTGCAGTCCTATCAGCCTATCAGATAACAGTATGTAAAAACTGAGGCCAACAGGAAGGACCTGCATGTTTCCCAGCAGCCACTACTGTTCTCCAGAGAGCCAATAACCTTTCAGATGTACTCTCCAGCAGGTCTGGGTTCAGTGTTCTCTTTGGCAGCCATACTATATTGTAAATGGCCTACGTCTTTACAGGTCAAAACAGGTGCTCTCAGTATATATCTACAGAGTGGTGGTCTGAGGGGTGGGTGACATCACCCCGTTTAGATGTTGAAAGAGCCTGTAAAAGGCCATGATTTTGAAAGGGCCTAGTGCGTGTGTGAATTCTCCTCATAACACCTGGGCCTATGTAAACCACTAATGACAGAGAAAAAATAAACCTCAATTTATCCATTTTATTTAGCTGATAAGGGACATGACACTCATTTGTCTCATTGCGATCAGTAAAATGAGGTAAGCAATGAAGCAAGAAGATATGCAGTCAAGAAAGGAGGCCATTGGAGATGGAGAGCCATGTGGAAAACCCCCACCATCACAGTGACCTCTCTGTCTGTGCTGCGTGTTACATTACGTTACCTCTCCACTCTCCATATAAACACATGCAGCCAGACCAGGACCAGACCTATATTGCTGGTCTGCCGTGTAAGTAGAGAGCCTAATTAATAACACACGTTGGCGTGTCCCATCTTCCTTCAGCAGGCTAAAGAGAGAGAGAGCGGAGGGAAACCGAGAGAGCGGAGGGAGACCGAGAGAGAGAGAGAAAGAGAGGAAGATGGAGAGAGAGAGACAGAGAGACAGAGAGATGCAACATGTAATGCAACACGCAATTGGATTGAATTGAATTAAGAGAGAGAGAGAGTGAGACAGAGATAGAGAGAGAGAGTGGGGAGACAGTGAGTGAGAGAGATGAGCAGAACTGAACTAAGCCCGGCCCCCTTTTCCTCTCCACCTCGTCCTGCTGTGGGGGAAGAGTTCAGATGTGATGAGGGTCAAATAAATAGTCATGATTCATTCCACTCTGCAATACGACTCTAACATCCACTCAGCCCCAGGTTTCCTCAGCCAACACCCAGCCACCTGTTGCTCTTCTTCTATAAATGCTGGCCGAACTGAGGAAGTCCTCTCATGTGGAACTGAGCCCTCGATCTCCCCTACTCCTATTTCTCCACTCCTATATCCCTACTCTCCATCTCCTTTCCTCTCCTCACCCCTGCATCCATTCCTCTGTTCTCCACTTTCCCATCTCCTCTCCTCTCTGCACCTCTCCTCTCCACTCTCCCCTCTCCTCTCCTCTCTACACCTCTCCTCTCCACTCTCCCCTCTCCTATCCTCTCTGCACCTCTCCTCTCCACTCTCCCCTCTCCTCTCCTCTCTACACCTCTCCTCTCCACTCTCCCCTCTCCTCTCCTCTCCTCTCTACACCTCTCCTCTCCACTCTCCCCTCTCCTATCCTCTCTGCACCTCTCCTCTCCACTCTCCTATCTCCTCTCCTCTCTGCACCTCTCCTCTCCACTCTCCTATCTCCTCTCCTCTCTGCATCTCTCCTCTCCACTCTCCCCTCTCCTCTATGCACCTCTCCTCTCCACTCTCCCATCTCCTCTCCTCTCTGCACCTCTCCTCTCCACTCTCCCATATCCTCTCCTCTCTACACCTCTCCTCTCCACTCTCCCCTCTCCTCTCCTCTCTACACCTCTCCTCTCCACTCTCCCCTCTCCTATCCTCTCTGCACCTCTCCTCTCCACTCTCCTATCTCCTCTCCTCTCTGCACCTCTCCTCTCCACTCTCCTATCTCCTCTCCTCTCTGCATCTCTCCTCTCCACTCTCCCCTCTCCTCTATGCACCTCTCCTCTCCACTCTCCCATCTCCTCTCCTCTCTGCACCTCTCCTCTCCACTCTCCCATATCCTCTCCTCTCTACACCTCTCCTCTCCACTCTCCCCTCTCCTATCCTCTCTGCACCTCTCCTCTCCACTCTCCTATCTCCTCTCCTCTCTACACCTCTCCTCTCCACTCTCCCCTCTCCTCTCCTCTCTGCATCTCTCCTCTCCACTCTCCCCTCTCCTCTATGCACCTCTCCTCTCCACTCTCCCATCTCCTCTCCTCTATGCACCTCTCCTCTCCACTCTCCCATCTCCTCTCCTCTCTGCACCTCTCCTCTCCACTCTACCATCCCCTCTCCTCTATGCACCTCTCCTCTCCACTCTCCCATCTCCTCTCCTCTCTGCACCTCTCCTCTCCACTCTCCTATCTCCTCTCCTCTCTGCACCTCTCCTCTCCACTCTCGACTCTTCTCTTGCCTCTCCACTCTCCCCTCTTCTCTTGCCTCTCCACTCTCCCCTCTTCTCTTGCCTCTCCACTCTCCCCTCGTCTCTTGCCTCTCCACTAGCTCGGTGGAACTGTAATGATTCAAATAAAAATTGTACATGGCCTCTGAGACATCGTTCTGGCCCTTTACCTCCCCCAGAATCAGCAGAGAGGCACTCTATCTCAATTATGGGACCAGATGCTAAGGCCTTCAGGTCTATGAAGCTGGGAGAGAAAAGCCATGAAGTAGTTACTGTATAGAGCAGGACATACTCTAAACTGCAGTGGGATAGTTTTCTTATGTGACAGACAATACATGTTTACAAATTTGTGCAAAATGTTTATGGTATGTGCTGTCTGCTTTGAAAAGATACTCTGTAGTCTGCACTAATGTGAAATAATATAATGTACATTTAAGAAATATATTTATTTGATATTTATTCACAATATCAAAGTCTGGAAACACAAAAATAGAATACTATTTCTGGTATCTGAAAAAACATCTATCTTTCATCCAGGTCTTTACACTGTCTTTACTGACTTCCCCCAGAGCAACTCAGTACCTTACATTAGGCTTCCAATTACTTTAAATGCCCTTTTGATCAAATTTAATTAAAGGCGGTGGGCAATTACCCAGGTGAAATTAGCAGCATTTAAATTCATCCATTTACTTGATTAAAGTTACATGATGAGAGTGAGGTAAGCTAAGACCAATACTTCTAGAAGATGAAAGCAATCGGTCCTGATATCGGGTGTCAGGTGTGGTGCATCACAGTGGACATTACAAAAAGCCACAGGTAAATAAATGAAGAGCGATGGATGTCCGTGTTACATCCTGCTGGGGGGATGGACAGAGAGACCGTCGAGGTCCACTGGGTATCGTGTAAAGCTCAAAGCACTGCCCTCAGTGTCAGATACTCCCATGGTCTTCTGTTGTCAGCCCCAACCGGCACAGATACCGTACAGATACCGTCCGCAGCCTCTGGTTACCGTATGGAGATGGAAGGGGAGAAGAAATCCAGCCCGCTCAGCCCCGGCTCCATTTCTCCAGGCCGGGACTAAGATGGAGGAGAGGAGTGACTAGTCTGCATGCTGTACATTTAACCCATCCAAACTCTTCAAACTCTTAAACAGATCCCTTATGTATGAGGTAGCACGGCCTAAAGCGTCATCACCAGCCAAACCTTTAGCCCTACAGTGCCTTGCAAAAGTATTCATCCCCCTTGGCATTTTTCATATTTTGTTGCATTACAATCTGTAATTTAAATAGATTTTCTATTTGGATTTCATGCAATGGATATACACAAAATAGTCCAAATTGTTGAAGTGAAATGAAAAAAAATTACTTGTTTCAAAGAATTCTTAAAAATGTAAAAAGGAAAAGTGGTGCGTGCATATGTATTCACACCCTTTGCTATGAAGCCCTTAAATAAGACCTTCAGAAGTCACATAATTAGTTAAATAAAGTCCACCTGTG
Source organism: Oncorhynchus gorbuscha (assembly GCF_021184085.1). Lineage (NCBI taxonomy): Eukaryota > Metazoa > Chordata > Actinopteri > Salmoniformes > Salmonidae > Oncorhynchus > Oncorhynchus gorbuscha. The sequence continues at coordinate 16,200,903 of NC_060177.1, read as the reverse complement.
TGCAATCTAAGTGTCACGTGATCTGTCACATGATCTCAGTATGTATACACCTGTTCTGAAAAGCCCCAGAGTCTACAACAACACTAAGCAAGTGGCACCATGAAGATCAAGGAGCTCTCCAAACAGGTCAGGGGCAAAGTTGTGGAGAAGTACAGATCAGGGTTGGGTTATAAAAAATATCAGAAACGTTGAACATCCCACGGAGCACCATTAAATCTGTTATAAAAATGGAAAGAAGCACCACAACAAACCTGCCATAAGAGGGCTGCCCACCAAAACTCATGGACCAGGCAAGGAGGGCATTAATCAGAGAGGCAACAAAGAGACCAAAGATAACCCTGAAGGAGCTGCGAAGCTCCACAGCGGAGATTGGAGTATCTGTCCATAGGACCACTTTAAGCCGTACACTCCACAGAGCTGGGCTTTACGGAAGAGGGGCCAGAAAAAAAGCCATCGCTTAAAGAAAACAATAAGCAAACACATGCGGTGTTCACCAACAGCCATGTGGGAGACTCCCCAAACATATGGTAGAAGGTACTCTGGTCAGATGAGACTAAAATGTAGCTTTTTGGCCATCGAGGAAAACACTATGTCTGGCACAAACCCAACACCTCTCATCACCCCGAGAACACCATGGCAGCATCATTCTGTGGGGATGTTTTCATCTGCAGGGACTGGGTGGGAAACTGGTCAGAATTTAAAGAATGATGGATGGCGTTAAATACAGAGAAATTCTTGATGGAAACCTGTTTCAGTCTTCCAGAGATTTAAGACTGGGACGGGGGTTCACCTTCCAGCAGGACAATGACCCTAAGCATACTGCTAAAGCAACACTCGAGTGGTTTAAGGGGAAACATTTAAACGTCTTGGAATGGCCTAGTCAAAGCTCAGACCTCAATCCAATTGAGAATCTGTGGTATGACTTAAAGATTGCTGTACACCAGAGGCAACCCATCTAACTTAAAGGAGCTGGAGCAGTTTGCCTTGAAGAATGGGCAAAAATCCCAGTGGCTAGATGTGCAAAGCATATAGAGACATATAGAGACATACCCCGAGAGACTTGCAGCTGTAATTGCTGCAAAAGGTTCAAAAGGTGACTCTACAGAGTATTTACTTTTTGGGGGGGGGGGGGGGGGGGTGAATAGTTATGCATGCTTTTCTGTTTTATTTCTTGTTTGTCCCACAATAAGAATATGTTGCATCTTCAAAGTGGTAGGCATGTTGTGTAAATCAAATGATACAAACCCCCCCAAAATCTATTTTAATTCCAGGTTGTAAGGCAACAAAATAGGAAAAATGCCAAGGGAGTGAATATTTCGCAAGATACGATATATCTAAATTAGAACTGTTGTTATGTCCTTCTGAACCCCATGAACCTGCAGGTGGAGTGGGTTTTCCCATGGTAACCAGCAGATAGAGACTACAGCGCAGACACCCAGGTATGGGTAGCATTGTGGGGGAGAGGAGGTCTGAGACTGTGCATATGGTGTTACCATGCCTGGGTTGGATGTTTCTGAATGAGTGAATGTGTGGGATGCTGGCTGAAATGCTGCTGGCTGGTGAACAGACATCTGTCACTCCTATTAGGGGTCTTGAGGAACGAAAAGCAGTCCTACAGTCCCACAGTGGCCGGGGCCTGGCTGCCTGGTTCCTAGCTCCTACCAGCCTCCACAGTGACCTGGGACTGGCTGCCTTGCTCCACGCTCCTACCAGCCTCCACAGTGACCTGGGACTGGCACCTGGTTCTTAGCTCCTACCAGCCTCCACAGTGACCTGAGACTGGCTGCCTGGTTCCTATCAGCCTCCATAGTGACCTGGGACTGGCTGCCTGGCTCCTATCAGCCTCCATAGTGACCTGGGACTGGCTGCCTGGCTTCACGCTCCTACCAGCCTCCACAGTGACCTGGGACTGGCTGCCTGGCTCCACGCTCCTACCAGCCTCCACAGTGACCTTGGACTGGCTGCCTGGTTCCTAGCTCCTACCAGCCTCCACAGTGACCTGGGACTAGCTGCCTGGCTCCACGCTCCTACCAGCCTCTACAGTGACCTGGGACTGGCTGCCTGGCTCCTAGCTCCTACCAGCCTCCACAGTGACCTGGGACTGGCTGCCTGGCTCCACGCTCCTACTAGCCTCCACAGTGACCTGGGACTGGCTGCCTGGCTCCTATCAGTCTCCACAGTGACCTGGGACTGGCTGCCTGGCTCCTATCAGTCTCCACAGTGACCTGAGACTGGCTGCCTGGCTCCTAGCTCCTACCAGCCTCCACAGCCTCATAAAGTCCCATGACATTCCTTCCAACCAGTGACATTTGAAAAAGCCACCTACTTCTATCAAATAACTAACTCAAATTGCTCCATTTCTTCCTTTCACTCTTTCTTCTCATCCCTCTCTTTTCATCCCTCCCTCTCTTTTCATGCCCTGATATGAATAACGAGGCAGGGGGTTAACTGCAGGTCACAGTCAGCTCCCTATCTCCAGGGTTAGTTATTCAGCGGAATGAGAAATTGATCACATTATTTCGTTAAGAGGGAGCTGATTCGTTATAATCAGCCTGGTATTGGCAGTTGAAGGCCTGCAGGCTGTAGCATTAGGTATGTTCAGCATGCCATAGGTCACCACCGCTCAGGCCATTTCACAACATCACCTCCCTGACCTTTTGATGACCACTTACCAAAATGGAGGGGTGGACGAAAGACTAAAGGAAAGCAATGAAGCGGAGTGCAATATTAGTCGGTGAACAGACTCCATGCATCTTGACTACAGGACATACAGACTACAGGGCAGAGATTCAGTCACATTAAATACACCTACACCTATTACAGCAATCTTATAAGCAAGCACAAAACATATCAACAGTATGCAAAATAAAAATAAAACTGTTGGTGACATTGTCCTGTCATTCTAAAACAAATTGATTCACACCTACTGACTAAGAAATTATAATATTAGTACTGACTTTCTATTGACCACATGGAAGCATGTTTCCTCTGTGCATCCATTTCAGAGTCATCATGTATTTGATCACCCTCTCCCAACTATTTACATGCCCGAGAAAAACAGCTCTGTGACAGTGCTCAATTGAGACAGCTGTATTCAATAAATCCACATTATTTAATAAATCAGCCCACTGTATAAAAGTATTACGCTTCAAACTGTTTTCTGGAGCGTTTGCCTGCTAATGTAACTCAATGGCATCTTTCCAAATGAGTGAAAAATGGGTTAGAAGACCTGGTACTCTAACTAACCTCTCTCCCTCCCAGGTCACATCAGCCATTACAACAGACCATTAATCGGGGAGCTCCATCGCTCTGTTTGCATAGCGGACAGCAGATATTTGTTCATGCCTGTTGATTTAACCCATGACGCCTCAACATGGGAACATGTCCTTGGATCTAAAATTCATCTTCAACATAGATATAGGATTTTCCTCGGGAAAGACATGTTTTTTTTTTTACAGTATATGAGGCTTGTAATGTGCCGTGCCGCCACACCCAGGGCTGAAAAACAGCCCTACCCTCTCTCTCTCTCTTCACTCTTCCCCAGCCTCTCTCTCTCTCTTCACTCTCTCTTCTCCAGCCTCTCTCTCTCTTCATTCTCTCTTCTCCAGCCTCTCTCTCTCTCTTCACTCTTCTCCAGCCTCTCTCTCTCTCTTCACTCTCTCTTCTCCAGCCTCTCTCTCTCTTCACTCTCTCTCCTCCAGCTCTCCTCTCTCTCTTCACTCTCTCTTCTCCAGCCTCTCTCTCTCTTCACTCTCTCTTCTCCAGCCTCTCTCTCTCTTCACTCTCTCTTCTCCAGCCTCTCTCTCTCTTCACTCTCTCTTCTCCAGCCTCTCTCTCTCTTCACTCTCTCTTCTCCAGGCTCTCTCTCTCTTCTCCAGCCTCTCTCTCCCTTCACTCTCTCTTCTCCAGCCTCTCTCTCTCTTCACTCTCTCTTCTCCAGCCTCTCTCTCTCTTCACTCTCTCTTCTCCAGCCTCTCTCTCTCTTCACTCTCTCTTCTCCAGCCTCTCTCCCTTCACTCTCTCTTCTCCAGCCTCTCGCTCTCTTCACTCTCTCTTGTTCAGTCTCTCTCTCTCTTCACTCTCTCTTCTCCAGCCTCTCTCTCTCTCTTCACTCTCTCATCCCTACTCTCTCTCTCTCTTCACTCTCTCTTCTGCAGCCTCTCTCTCTTCACTCTCTCTTCTCCAGCCTCTCTCTCTCTTCACTCTCTCTTCTCCAGCCTCTCTCTCTTCACTCTCTCTTCTCCAGCCTCTCTCTCTCTTCACTCTCTCTTCTCCAGCCTCTCTCTCTCTTCACTCTCTCTTCTCCAGCCTCTCTCTCTCTTCACTCTCTCTTCTCCAGCCTCTCTCTCTCTTCACTCTCTCTTCTCCAGCCTCTCTCTCTCTTCACTCTCTCTTCTCCAGCCTCTCTCTCTTCACTCTCTCTTCTCCAGCCTCTCTCTCTCTTCACTCTCTTCTCCAGCCTCTCTCTTCACTCTCTCTTCTCCAGCCTCTCTCTCTCTCTTCAATCTCTCTTCCCCAGCCTCTCTCTCTCTTCACTCACTCTTCTCCAGCCTCTCTCTCTCTTCACTCACTCTTCTCCAGCCTCTCTCTCTTCACTCTCTCTTCTCCAGCCTCTGTCTCCTCCCCAGCCTCTCTTCACTCACTCTTCTCCAGCCTCTCTCCTCTTCACTCACTCTTCTCCAGCCTCTGTCTCCTCCCCTGCCTCTCTTCACTCACTCTTCTCCAGCCTCTGTCTCCTCCCCAGCCTCTCTTCACTCTCTCTTCTCCAGCCTCTCTCTCTCCTCCCCAGCCTCTCTTCACTCACTCTTCTCCAGCCTCTCTCTCATCCCCAGCCTCTCTGCCCCTCTCTTCTCCAGCCTCTCTCTCTCCTCCCCAGCCTCTCTTCACTCACTCTTCTCCAGCCTCTCTCATCCCCAGCCTCTCTGCCCCTCTTCTCCAGCCTCTCTCTCTCATCCCCAGCTGCTCTTCCCCACTCTTCTCCAGCCTCTCTCCTCCCCAGCCTCTCTTCCCCTCTCTTCTCCAGGCTCACCAGATCGGTACAGCTGTTTACAGTGAAAAACATCTGTATTTAAATTATTCCACTTCCTCAGGCTTGAACAAAATCTGTCTCCTCAAAACAACAACAGGAAGAGAACCATTTTACAATAGCTGTACTTCAATATGTGGAACAATTCAGTGGTTCCCAATTTTTTAAATCTTTGCATTTGTTTTTGTTTTTCACAGAGAAACATAACATTTTAGAGTAGTCCTTTTTGTAGTCCTTTTTGCACTACAAATGTACCCACAAAATTCAAGTTTTTAAAATAGTTTTATTTTATCTTTACGTCTACAACATCTGTAATTGTAATGCCTAGGTTATACCAGAATATACTTTTCTGTAGATGTGGTCAGAACTACATCATTACACATATACAACTAAATGTATTCATCTGAAGCATATTGTGTGGCACTACATCATTACACATATACAACTAAATGTATTCATCTGAAGCATATTGTGTGGCACTACATCATTACACATATACAACTAAATGTATTCATCTGAAGCATATTGTGTGGCACTACATCATTACACATATACAACTAAATGTATTCATCTGAAGCATATTGTGTGGCACTACATCATTACACATATACAACTAAATGTATTCATCTGAAGCATATTGTGTGGCACTACATCATTACACATATACAACTAAATGTATTCATCTGAAGCATATTGTGTGGCACTACATCATTACACATATACAACTAAATGTATTCATCTGAAGCATATTGTGTGGCACTACATCATTACACATATACAACTAAATGTATTCATCTGAAGCATATTGTGTGGCACTACATCATTACACATATACAACTAAATGTATTCATCTGAAGCATATTGTGTGGCACTACATCATTACACATATACAACTAAATGTATTCATCTGAAGCATATTGTGTGGCACTACATCATTACACATATACAACTAAATGTATTCATCTGAAGCATATTGTGTGGCACTACATCATTACACATATACAACTAAATGTATTCATCTGAAGCATATTGTGTGGCACTACATCATTACACATATACAACTAAATGTATTCATCTGAAGCATATTGTGTGGCACTACATCATTACACATATACAACTAAATGTATTCATCTGAAGCATATTGTGTGGCACTACATCATTACACATATACAACTAAATGTATTCATCTGAAGCATATTGTGTGGCACTACATCATTACACATATACAACTAAATGTATTCATCTGAAGCATATTGTGTGGCACTACATCATTACACATATACAACTAAATGTATTCATCTGAAGCATATTGTGTGGCACTACATCATTACACATATACAACTAAATGTATTCATCTGAAGCATATTGTGTGGCACTACATCATTACACATATACAACTAAATGTATTCATCTGAAGCATATTGTGTGGCACTACATCAACATTCCAAAACCACAAAGCTTCCTTCAGTGTTCTTTCCTCTCCTCCACCTCTCTAGTTCTCTCTCTCATCTATACAACTAAATGTATTCATCTGAAGCTCTCATCATCATCTCTAGTATTTCTCTCTCTCATCTCTCTAGTTCTCTCTCTCATCATCTCTAGTTCTAAATGTATTCTCTGAAGCTCTACATCATCTCTCTCGTTCTCTCTATCATCTCTCTCGTTCTCTCTCTCATCTTTCTCGTTCTCTCTCTCATCTCTCTCTCATCTCTCTCTCGGTCTCTCTCTCATCTCTCTCTCATCCTCTTCCTCACACATACTGGAGGCAGAATTCTGTCTTTCCTCTCCTCCACCTCTCTCGTTCTCTCTCTCATCTCTCTCGTTCTCTCTCTCATCTCTCTAAATTATTCATCTCATATTTTCTCTCATCTCTCTCGTTCTCTCTCATCTCTCTCTCATCTCTCTCTCATCTCTCTCTCATCTCTCTCTCATCTCTCTTCCTAACACATACTGGAGGCAGAATTCTGTCTTTCCTCTCCACCTCTCTCGTTCTCTCTCTCATCTTTCTTCCTAACACATACTGGAGGCAGAATTCTGTCTTTCCTCTCCTCCACCTCTCTCGTTCTCTCTCTCATCTCTCTTCCTAACACATACTGGAGGCAGAATTCTGTCTTCCTCTCCTCCACCTCTCTGTTCTCTCTCATCATCTCTCTTCCTAACACATACTGGAGGCAGAATTCTGTCTTCCTCTCCTCCACCTCTCTCGTTCTCTCTCTCATCTCTCTTCCTAACACATACTGGAGGCAGAATAAATGTCTTCTCTCCTCCACCTCTCTCGTTCTCTCTCTCATCTCTCTTCCTAACACATACTGGAGGCAGAATTCTGTCTTCCTCTCCTCCACCTCTCTCGTTCTCTCTCTCATCTCTCTTCCTAACACATACTGGAGGCAGAATTCTGTCTTCCTCTCCTCCACCTCTCTCGTTCTCTCTCTCATCTCTCTTCCTAACACATACTGGAGGCAGAATTCTGTATTTCCTCTCCTCCATCTCTCTCTCATCTCTCTTCCTAACACATACTGGAGGCAGAATTCTGTATTTCCTCTCCTCCATCTCTCTCTCGTTCTCTCTCTCATCTCTCTTCCTAACACATACTGGAGGCAGAATTATGTCTTTCCTCTCCTCCACCTCTCTCGTTCTCTCTCTCATCTCTCTTCCTAACACATACTGGAGGCAGAATTCTGTCTTCCTCTCCTCCACCTCTCTGTATTCTCTCTCTCATCTCTCTTCCTAACACATACTGGAGGCAGAATTCTGTCTTCCTCTCCTCCACCTCTCTCGTTCTCTCTCTCATATTGTGTGGCACTCTCTTCCTAACACATACTGGAGGCAGAATTCTGTCTTCCTCTCCTCCACCTCTCTCATTCTCTCTCTCACCTCTCTTCCTAACACATACTGGAGGCAGAATTCTGTCTTCCTCTCCTCCACCTCTCTAAATGTTCTCTCTCTCACCTCTCTTCCTAACACATACTGGAGGCAGAATTCTGTCTTCCTCTCCTCCACCTCTCTCGTTCTCTCTCTCACCTCTCTTCCTAACACATACTGGAGGCAGAATTCTGTATTTCCTCTCCTCCATCTCTCTCTCGTTCTCTCTCTCACCTCTCTTCCTAACACATACTGGAGGCAGAATTCTGTCTTCCTCTCCTCCACCTCTCTCGTTCTCTCTCTCATCTCTCTTCCTAACACATACTGGAGGCAGAATTCTGTCTTCCTCTCCTCCACCTCTCTCGTTCTCTCTCTCACCTCTCTTCCTAACACATACTGGAGGCAGAATTCTGTCTTCCTCTCCTCCACCTCTCTCGTTCTCTCTCTCACCTCTCTTCCTAACACATACTGGAGGCAGAATTCTGTCTTCCTCTCCTCCACCTCTCTCGTTCTCTCTTCTCTCTCTCATCTCTCTTCCTAACACATACTGGAGGCAGAATTCTGTCTTCCTCTCCTCCACCTCTCTCGTTCTCTCTCTCATCTCTCTTCCTAACACATACTGGAGGCAGAATTCTGTCTTCCTCTCCTCCACCTCTCTCGTTCTCTCTCTCATCTCTCTTCCTAACACATACTGGAGGCAGAATTCTGTCTTCCTCTCCTCCACCTCTCTCGTTCTCTCTCTCACCTCTCTTCCTAACACATACTGGAGGCAGAATTCTGTATTTCCTCTCCTCCATCTCTCTCTCGTTCTCTCTCTCATCTCTCTTCCTAACACATACTGGAGGCAGAATTATGTCTTTCCTCTCCTCCACCTCTCTCGTTCTCTCTCTCATCTCTCTTCCTAACACATACTGGAGGCAGAATTATGTCTTTCCTCTCCTCCACCTCTCTCGTTCTCTCTCTCATCTCTCTTCCTAACACATACTGGAGGCAGAATTATGTCTTTCCTCTCCTCCACCTCTCTCGTTCTCTCTCTCATCTCTCTTCCTAACACATACTGGAGGCAGAATTATGTCTTTCCTCCCTGCAGGCAGACATGGCAGGTAGCTCTAACTGGTCAATCATTAGCCAATAGCTGCCACTGCCTAGCCCTGGGCATTTAAACACACACAGGTCTCTCACAGGACCAGCTCTATAGTACACAGCTGGCCCTGGGATCCAAACCTCACAGCACACACTGAATCTCATTTCACAGGGAAGGGTACAGGGTGGCAGATAAAACCTTTAGTGGTTGAGTAGTCAAGGATGACAGCTTGTATATAGACGCTCATTTATTTAGGAGCATTAACTCAACTAAGCTCATTCAAGCTGATATGTGGAAATGATTAAGAACAGAAGAAGTCATATAAAATACCTGCTTACATTAGGCCTACTGTAACATTTGTCAGAGTATTGTAGCAGTGTAGTGATAGTAACTCAAATCCCTTTTTAATCCTGAAAATGTTATTATTGTCCTCTCTTGTTCTCAGAGTGTGTTTCAGTCACAGTCAACACTACCCTGAGGCATCTAGCCATCCATTTCTGTCTCAGTGACTGCCTGCCTCCACCGAGGCGAAGGGACCACGGTGTTGAAAAGAGGCAGGTACTCATGTAAACAATCTCCCCACTCCACTCTGCTCTGCACGCTGCCCTAAACTTGTTTAAAAATGTCTCAGCGTCCGTCACCCTGAAGCGTTTACATAGCCAGTGTGCACACTGTTACACACATGCATAATTCATCTGAAAGGCTTACAGTTAAGACATTGAGGAATTTCCCTCCATGCGATGAGGATATGACCCTGTGATCTCTAGAACGGTAGCCTGTAGGACGTGTGTGTATACAAACCTCCTGTGGTTACTCTAACTCTGTAAACTGTATAACTAAAGCTTAGGCCACATTTATAAGCTGTTTACCTTGTCGATAAATCACTTTGTGTCCGGTGGGACAGGTAGCGACAGGCAAGGAGCTAAACACTGGGATTGGCGACAGGCAAGGAGCTAAACACTGGGATTGACGACAGGCAAGAAGCTAAACACTGGGATTGGCGACAGGCAAGGAGCTAAACACTGGGATTGGCGACAGGCAAGGAGCTAAACACGGGGATTGGCGACAGGCAAGGAGCTAAACACGGGGATTGGCGACAGGCAAGGAGCTAAACACTGGGATTGGCGACAGGCAAGGAGCTAAACACTGGGATTGGCGACAGGCAAGGAGCTAAACACGGGGATTGGCGACAGGCAAGGAGCTAAACACTGGGATTGGCGACAGGCAAGGAGCTAAACACTGGGATTGGCGACAGGCAAGGAGCTAAACACTGGGATTGGCGACAGGCAAGGAGCTAAACACTGGGAATGGCGACAGGCAAGGAGCTAAACACTGGGATTGGCGACAGGCAAGGAGCTAAACACTGGGATTGGCGACAGGCAAGGAGCTAAACACTGGGATTGGCGACAGGCAAGGAGCTAAACACTGGGATTGGCGACAGGCAAGGAGCTAAACACTGGGATTGGCCCACAGGCAAGGAGCTAAACACTGGGATTGGCGACAGGCAAGGAGCTAAACACTGGGATTGACTCCAGCATAGGGGAGACCAAAAAACCTTTGTCACGAAATACACACCAAATAAAATTAATTCTGTGTCCACCAAAACACATATTAGTCATTACTTACAGAATGTACAACATTGTACAATAATTTTATTTTCCGTACGCTGCATCTGATCTGTCAACACTTTCTAAATGTGACTGCAATAATAGAGTTGACAGAAACAAACAATTCAATAAAACTATTAATTATCAACCAATACATTAAAACATTTTCCATTCTTTCTCTCGTGCCTTTGCAATTTTCCCAGACTGTTAAAGCGGGTGTGCGTGCTCTACCTGGCCATTCAGCATCACGGTACTGTGCTTTCAGACAGAGCTGCAGTACCAGCAGTGCTTTTACAGGCCAGTGAAAAGGCCTGGCCAGGGGTTGGTGGATACTCCATTGTGTGTGTGTGTGTGTGTGTGTGTGTGTGTGTGTGTGTGTGTGTGTGTGTGTGTGTGTGTGTGTGTGTGTGTGTGTGTGTGTGTGTGTGTGTGTGTGTGTGTGTGTGTGTGTGTGTGTGTGTGTGTGTGTGTGTGTGTGTGTGTGTGTGTGTGTGTGTGTGTGTGTGTGTGTGTGTGTGTGTGTGTGTGTGTGTGTGTGTGTGTGTGTGAGTGAGTGAGTGAGTGAGTGAGTGAGTGAGTGAGTGAGTGAGTGAGTACATTTGTGTGTGTATGTGTGAGTCAGGAGTGCTCTCCAGCTCTGGTTAGAAGGTATTGCTGTGGCACATTCCTCAAGTTCCTGCAGTCTACTGTACACCCCCCTGTTACATTCCCCAGAGATACAAATGAGCGCTAGCTGGAGCCCTCTTCAAAAGAGCAGGGCAGCGGGGCCTGTGGCACACGTCAGCACACACCATGATGGATGTATCTGGTAGACATGGACACGTGTGGACACTGGTACTGTAGGAGTAAAACCTGACACCAGAGTGTTAACAGAATCATCTAAACCTGGTTCGGACTCATTGTTTTCTGGTAACATGATCACTTCTTTGTTGTTTGTGGGTTATTTTCTCTGTGTCAAAGAACGTTCTACATACAGTAGTGGGCTACTATGTTGGAAACTGTGTGTGTGAATAAAGCAGCAATTCACTCAGTAACCGTAAGAAACAGAATCTCGACTTATCCTTCCTCCATCCTACATTAAACCACTAGACGGGGGGCTCCTGCTGTATCAGAAGCTAGCCGGGTCATCGCTATACATTTGTAAGCTCCAGCCAGGGGTGCTGAAGATCCATTTGGTTCTCCAAGGCTTTTCACAACCACCTTCTGGGTCAATGGTGCTTGACCCCATCCCTCACACACTCAGTCAAGTGTACAGTATGAATGCAATGACATTCATTTAGGAACAAGCGAAGGGAGGCAATGGCAGTTAGGACTGATACTAATACACAATCTGGCCTTGAGACTTTTACATGGTTTTACACATTATTAACAGTGTTGTCACCTGGTAAGGTCACCCTTACAACCAGCCTTTAGTCTGGAAGCCCCAAGGCTACATCTGAGTAAAAAGAGATTCAGTCCTGTTTACGACAGGCCAGCCCAGTAAAGCTGGAGTCAGTCTGCATGTGAAGTGTGGAATAAAGGGTGTCTCAGGTTTAGTAGGAGGGGTGTGTGTTTCTCTGTGTGTGTGTGTGTGTGTGTGTGTGTGTGTGTGTGTGTGTGTGTGTGTGTGTGTGTGTGTGTGTGTGTGTGTGTGTGTGTGTGTGTGTGTGTGTGTGTGTGTGTGTGTGTGTGTGTGTGTGTGTGTGTGTGTGTGTGTGTGTGTGTGTGTGTGTGTGTGTGTGTGTGTACTGGGGGCTGTACAGTCCCATGGGGAACAGTGGCATTAGAAATTAAACTGTGTCTGCTCTGATAGCTAATAGCCATGCTGCATGATAACGACACAGCTGCTATGAAACTTCTTCCTCTGATGTCTGTTACAAACCGCTACGGTTTCACTTGCCTTTCATCAAACTTCAAACTTTTAAATGTTTAAATAAGAGAGTGAATATTGAAACTAGGGAGGTATAATACTTTGACAATGTTCAGTAGTTTTGACACACAACGTAGGTCAAATAAAAGTATTTGGTTTCATCACATTTCACATTCTAATATTTTAACTGTCGCTTAATTCAGAAAACAAAAAAACCATGGCATTACAGAAATGGACAAATACCTAAATTATGTGAAAATTCGAATAATTTCCACCATGAAATTCCAGTAAACAATTGTAACAAATATCATACTAAATACTGAGCGTACAGTCTTTGACTGTAGTGTTACATCTCTGGTCATGGCCGTCCTCTACGCCAGGCAGCACATGACTCCTTTGTCCCTGTAGGATAATCACAGATGAACCTTCACAATAGGAAATGCTTAAGCACTACAGTAGCAGTGGGCTAAAATCCTCAGTATGATGATTAGACTGACACATTTGTCTCTCGGTAAAGAAATGAATCCATTGATGACACTATTCAGTCATTTCCCTACCGCTGCCACCCACATCCTGCCTCTTTATCCTTCACAATAGTGTCAGACAGACCGATAGGAACTCTGTCAGGGGATATGACTGAGGGAAATAACAGTCACTGAGACAGCTAGAGGGGTGAGGTAAATCTATCTGTCACTCTACATACAGTGCTGTCGTGTACGACAGACCTGTCTCTCCTGCTGTAGTACGCTCTCTCTCTGACTCACCACGCATAGTTTAGTTACTACGTACTGCATGTGTGTATGAGAGAGAGCTTAACCAATATTACCAGGAGAAAAAACAACAACTTGTGGGGCATGTTGAAAAGGCTAATTACTATTAGCAATTTTAATGATAATAATACACTTGGATTTTGCCAACAAGGATTATACATTTTTTAAAGCAACAATAACCGTATATGGAAGAAGAAGAACTGTACTATTATTTACAGATCTTTGGACACTAACTACTAACCTTAATGAACAAAGCTCTTATTTAGGGTTTTTGGACCTCTTCATCCACAGTATATCAACAGTCTCCTCTGTAGATATGGCAGGGCAGAGTACCACACCAGACCTGATAAAGCCAGTGTAATCCTGCCTCATGGTTAATGTCAGGCCCCACTGAAGATGTTTGATCCTGGGTTAGTGGTGGTGACTCTCTGCCCTGTGAATTGGATTTACCAGGCATACATACTCTCTGAGAACTGTGTGTGTGTGTGTGTGTGTGTGTGTGTGTGTGTGTGTGTGTGTGTGTGTGTGTGTGTGTGTGTGTG